>NW_022589708.1:6357320-6372863 GCF_004348235.1 Phoca vitulina
TGGGGGGGGGGATGGGTTAGCCTGGTGATGGGTATTAAAGAGGGCACGTACTGAATGGAGCACTGGGTGTTATACGCAAACAATGAATCATGGAACACTACATTAAAAACTAATGATGTAATGTATGGTGATTAACATAACATAATAAAATTAAATTAAAAAAAAAGTCGGACAAAAATTAGGATAGGAAGAGTCATGAGGAACAAAAATTACATATTCAAGCCAAGTGAGCAATAACACTTACTAAAAGCACAATCACAAATTTATGATTAAGAAAACTGATAGCAAAATCTGAGCATTTTACAGTAACACTTCATTAATATAACAAATTCTGGGACACACATGTTCCAAGCAGTGAATTTCCAGATAATTGAGGCTTACACAATTGCTCAATCAATATTTAACTCAATGATTTTTGCTGGATCTGGCCAAGTATGATCGTATACTTCTCTTACCTTCCTAAAAGAGATGATTGACCGTAGTTTGGTTCTTAATTAACAATTCAGAGGAAACATTATCAGCATTTATTATAATTATGGTGAGCTCATAAGGTATTATCGAAAGCCGACACTTTTGAGAGTGAAAGAGACGATTTTTGTCCTTGTGCCAGGATGCAGGTGTAAATGGGCTCTGAACCCGGGGAAGATCGGGGATGTGGTCCCTGTGTAATTCTATGCTGACATAAAGTCTTCTCTGTGCAATTGTGTGTTCCAGCATCTTCTGCCCTTGAGAAGTGGGCAGTCACTTTGCTGGCATTAACAGGCCTCATGTCCCAAATTTATTCCGGCTTCAAATGGTGGGCATTTAAGCAGGAAATCAGGCTGCTGGGCAAGCTGAGAAATCCGTATTAAAGGAGAACATGTCTCAGAGTCAGAGTGGAAGAGTAGTAGAAACGACCTTCTTATGTGAATTTTGTCAGGTATTTCTGCTCAGGATTAGAATCCAGGGGAGTGAATAGAGGTCTTGGGTTAAGCAGGGGTGGGCGTTAAGCAAAACATCTGTTTCTGAAATCAGGTGAGAAATCTGAGTGCTTTTGATCTATAAAGTATGTGTTGTTTCATGAAGGTCAATATTGTTCTTCATGATTTCCCAGGAGCATAAGGAGAGCTGTCACAGGTGTCTCTCCTGGAACATGTCAGTGGTCACAGGGATGGGGACTGATCCCTAGTGGTGCTCTATCAATGTTTGCATGGCCTCACCACACCGTCTTCTCTGAAGAAGTGGGAATAATGGTATAGCCGTAACTGCCAAGCTGTATCCAGTGCTTACAAGATGCCAGACACTCTCTAAACCACATTATATTCATTTGCACACATGTTCCATATTTTACATGCAATAGTGTGATTTTAAAACCCAGGTTAATATAATATAATATAATATAATATATAATATAATATAATATAATATAATATAATATAATATAATAATTATATGATATTAATAATGCTGTCATGAACATTGGTCCTAGGCAGGAGGGATTTGACAGGTGAAAGCCCTGCATCCCAGTAGAATCCTGGGGTAGTTGGAAAGCCTGGAAGGAGAACACTCTGGAAGCAATAGGGCATCCCCTTTTTAAGAATGCCTGTCCCTGTTGGGAATGTCAGGAGTCAAACATCTCGAGTAAATCTTGCCTCTATCATCAACATTTCAGGGACAAAGACACAAGAATTCAACCCCTTAAGATGTTTATCATCAATTATTTTTACTTTACCACCACTATCTGTGGGTTATTAACATAGGCACTTAATCATCCCCGTGATCATGTGCTAGACAGGTGTTGGCAACAACCAGCTGGCCTTGCACCTGCTCTTTAAAAGCAAGGCAGGAGTAAATGAACTTGGCAGACTGTGTACTCCTCTTTCCATTACTTTCCATTGCAGGAAGACATTTATTTTGTGTTTATATGAGAGGAGGCTCTGTGATTCCAGTTCTCTTTCTCTTCTTAAAAATACTTGACTTCAGCAATTCATGCATAGATACCATAATAGAGAGAGTAGCAATCTTGCTACTCATTAAACTGTTACTTTTGTAAGAAAATTGGGTGGGTCAGTATAAAATCCTTAGCAGAACCCAAGGCTAAAATGTATTTAGGTAAATAACACCTCATAGATCCTATTACAAAATATTCAACTACTATTTCTCAGGGAGCCGAAGGTGGTGTGTTGTACAGTAGGGCCCAGGCAATTATGGCCTTTCAGCAGCCATCCAAGATGAGTGGTTACTTAACAAATATAATCCTTGCTTTCAATCCAAACAAATTAAAAACAGCATTAGCTGCAGAGGGGGATTTACAAACTCCAAGGTGACTGTACATCCTGTTGTTGAGGCCACTGGATGAACAAACAAATTATTATTTATACCAGGGAGAATAGCTATCATTTGGGGTTTTGTAATGAGTGAATTCTCCCATTTCCAAGCATGAGTCATTTTTTCCCTTGAAGCGGCCAGGGAGTTGCCATTGGAGCTCTTGGTGGGAACGGGTTCCTGGGGTGGAGGAGATGGACCTTCCCGGGTTCTTTGAAGCAGAAGGGAGTGTGCTTTATACCCATGGGAAAGAGGGACATTCTGAGAGTGAGGTGTGGCGCTGGCCAGGGACAGGAGAGCGTGTTAAGGGTGGTAGTTAGAGCATGAGGAAGGAGGGGCAGGGTTTTATGACACTTTTTTTGTCAGTTTCATGGTGTTTCTGGGTCACAACAGCAACTTCACCCAGCGCAGGTCTCTTGTTCCAACATCAGCATTACTACTTACACTGGATTTAAATATATATGTATATATATACATATATGTATATGTATATTCTTATACAATCTTTTATTGATTTCCGAGAATAGGGAAAAAGGGATCATCTCTAAAAAGGACCAAGCAAAGCCAGAGAATAGTGTGTAGAGCTAGGGAATAGGAAACAAAGGGAAAAACATGAAACTTCTAATCCGCAGCATCAGATCTAGAGAAATAAGAATTTAAATGAATGACACCTGATGTTTTTCTTAAATTTATCTCTTAATTCAGTTATCCTTTTGCTCACCTTAATAAACCTTTATTGATTACTCAGTGTCAGGAGATCTGGACTATTTCCAGTAAGACTAAGAAGGTTGAAATCCTTCTGGTAGGGGATAAATACATCTAGTAGGGGGTAAATACACAAAAATAAATAACTATGATATAATATGATAAACATAATAGGAAAAGGAACAAAATGTTTTGAGAGCAGAAGACAGAATTGATCATTTTGCCTATGAACTAGATAAAGGCTTTCCAGAGATGATACTTGACGTGGGTATAAAAGGGTGCATAGGAGTTTTCCAGCTGTAGAAAGTGAGGGTGCTCCAGAGAGCCAAGGTTGGAGTCTGGCCCACACTTCTTACTAGTACTATGACCTTGTGGAATCTACTCAATCTTTCTTTCCTTGTATTTTCATTTGTGTGAAAAAGAGAAAAAAGTAGGGACCCCAGAAGATTATTGTCTAAATTGAGGAAGACAGTAAGTTGAGGACTGAGCATGGTGTCTGATAAGCATCCTAGAATCATATCAAGGGAAAGCAGTCCCAGGCACAGAACTTGGCTTGCA
This sequence comes from Phoca vitulina, assembly GCF_004348235.1. NCBI lineage: Eukaryota > Metazoa > Chordata > Mammalia > Carnivora > Phocidae > Phoca > Phoca vitulina. Next base: position 6,360,888 of record NW_022589708.1, read on the forward strand.
TAAGCAAGTGCATGAAGGTCTTGGTGTGTTGGGGAAGCACTAGAGCTTTGCTGCAGTGGGGGAGTGAGGCAGGAAGTGGGGCTGAGCCTGGATCAGCTCCTGGACATGGGGGTGTGACACTGTAGTTTAGAACCTCAGGCTGGGAGGCAGAGGGAGCCCAAGGACTGAGGAGAAGCTGGAGGGGATGTGATTCCATGTGACAATTGGCAAGACCACCCTGGAGGCTGGAAAGGAGAGGAAAGAACCAGCACATGGTCGGCCAGCTCTCGAGGCCCAGACTATGTCACAGTCTAGAGCTCGATTTATGGGAGTTGGGGGGGCGGGGCAGAAGCCAGTTTCTAGAACCGTGCCTGGATGAAAACCAAGAAAATTGGGCAATATTTGAATGTGGAATGAAATGAAGGAAACGTTCAGGTAACTGATGTTTCTAGCCTGTGTGACAGGGAAGCTGATGGCTTCATTAAGAGAAATTACAGAAGTTGGAAGAGAAAATAATGCAGGAAGTAGACGTTGTTTTGGGGGTGGGGTGCAAAGGGAGTTAAGAACGTTGTGCTGCCACCTGCCATCTAGACATCTCATATGAACCATCCGGTAGGCAGTTGACTTATGAACCAGAGACCTGGACATTGCCACAGGGGTTATGACACAGTGAGGTGGGGTGGGGGGTGAATGGAGTCTCTGAGTAGTGTGGTGCCCTTCAAGAATACCACGGTTTGCCCTTTGCTCATCTCTGGACTTGCAGACCCAGCAGCACTTTCCCTGTCTCCTGTCCAGCTCTTTGACCTTGTCCTAATGTTTGTGTCTTCTGACATGGTAACTTTCCCTTGACTGTCCTCCGGTGGGATATTCTGACTCTTAGCTTTCCCCTGGTCACAGTTATATCTAGACATGTTGCCATCAGACACTCGGGGGAACCGGGTCATCTGGTCCAGCCCAGTCCTCAGGATCTGACCCTGCGCTGGGAGGTGGAGGGAGGCCACGCAATCCAACTAGCCTCAAAGCAGAGCTGGAGGTGTGAGGGAAGAGGCAGGGGTGAGGTGTCATGGCAATCAAGGTGGGCCAAATAGAGCTTCATTGTATGAATAAATATCATTCATCTCGCTTCTCAGAAGATCCACCTTGAAACTCCAACTTTTGCGTCTCTTCGCTACTACTCGGATGCTTTCCACACCAGTAGTCAACTGTCAAGTCCTCCTTGTACTAGCAGGCTCTCCTGTTCCTCAATTTCAGGGCCTGAGTTTTCTTATGAGTGAGACGGGAGCAGCGAGAGCTGCTGGACTGGTATTAAATGGGGAAATCCATGAACAACGAACACAGCAAGCACACCACATGTGTGTTTCCTTCCTTCTCCCCATGTTTTTCTCACATCCTCCAATTACCTGTGAAATAAGATGGGCACTAAAGTCTTCCCCCATCTCACAAGTTGGTCTGAACATACTGTGAAGGCCATAGCAGGGCCCCTTTGCAGGATCACTTCTGGGACAGGGGAGGTGACAGCCGGGTTTGGGTGTCCTGAGGACTTTGGTGTCCCTCGGACCGGAGGTCCCTGGCATCATGTAGCATGTGGGGATGTGCTGATATCTTGTTGTGTCACTGTTTATTGACTGGGGGCTCTTAGACCTTTTCAATTCCCTCATTCTTATATTTGAGTTACAAAATATTAACAGTACTGTGAGGATTACTAGTAATGGAGTATTTAATATGCTCTACACATTACACTAAGCTCTTGGCACAAGCGATGTTATTTAGTCTTTGTCACAAACTCAAGAGAAAAGCAACAACATCCACCATATACATTTACAGACAGGAAAATATGAATTTTGAGAGAATGTAAAGAAACTGTTTCAAGGTCACTCAGGTAAAAACTGGCAGAGGCAGGAAGGAAGGCCAGGCCTGTCCGCTCCCAGACTGGCACTCCTCTGCCTCCCGGCCTGCCTGTCCTAATGCAAGATTCAGGAGGTCTCTCCTTGGTGCATAAAGAGTTCTGAGAAACTGGATAGATGAAACTTGATCCCGGGTTCATTTCCATAATTCAGTTCCAGGGGCCTCATTCATGGGTGAACGTGATCCTTCTATTGTGTAGCAGAAGCCGTGCCAGTGAGTTACTGTGACTTTTCATTTCTGATCTGCTTCCTCGGAGTTGTTGTTTTGAGAGAGCTCCTTAATTTTCCAGGATGTTGTGTTTCCTATCCTCGCTAGCAGACAATCATTGGGAAAAGAACATTGAGAGTCTCCCAAATTAGATTCGATACCTATCTACTCTGCAGAGTTCATGTGAAGCTTAACTGAACTTCTATGGGTAAGGTGCCCTTTCAATTGTAAAACATCACACAATGAAACAATAATATGATTTTGATTGCTGAGAGTATGTCATATGTCAGCAATTTTCATGTGACCCAAAGTAAAGCAATAAGATAGTAACCATGATAGCTAGCTAGCTTGTTGAGTGCTAATAATACACTGTAGTAGGTGAAGAATGTTACATAGATTGTTTCATAAACTTTGCAAACAACCCCATGAGATTGGTAGCGTAAAAATCTCACTCTTACAGATCGGGAGAGACCTCTGCATGCATAAGAAATTTGGCACTGTCATCTGGATATGAACCCTGGAGGTCTGACTCAGGATGCTATTGTAGGATCTGTCCATCTATCAGGTCTCTGCCTTGTTTGTTAAGTGGCTTGTTTCACTATTAAGTGTGTTTACTAAGTATTAAGTTTATTAGGTATTAAGTGTGTGTATTAAAACAGAAACAAAACTTTGCAAATCAGATTTTCAGGATTGCATTTTCCTGTGTGATATTTTAGATTTCTAGTTTTATTCTGTGATGATTAGTTGTTCAGATTGGTTCATATATACATTTGTTCTAAGCACTATAAATTTCTCTTCCATTCTTCTTGTGAATGGGCATCCATGTCTATTTCATCTGAGGCATAAGCAGATGGTCAGCAATTGTCACTAATAGCTCCTGACATGCTGAGAGCTCTGAGACAGGTTATTGTCTTGGAGTGGAACATATATCTGAAACATATCACTCGGAACAAGAAAGAAATGTAACAGTAGGCAGAAATCTAGACTCGATTAGTGTGGCGCTAACAACTCAGCTTTTGAACAGATTAAATGCAATTAATACTCTGTTCCCTGGACAACCATGGTCTTTGTATCAGAAGTCTGCTGGGATATGATCCAGTGACTACTCTTTTATAGCAGTTTTGACAGATGATATCATATTTTATATGTAAATTTATACTTTTTGATATTTAATTATAATATAACAATTCCTGTTTTAAACATTCATCCCATAGAGCATGTTGAAGAATTACAAAATAATAAACCATTTAAAAAAATCTTTTTAAGAGATGCTTTTGACTCATTCCAGCCTAAGCAGCTAAGAATTTTGGACCAACGTCTGGAGATACTATGAGGGCCAACTGTTGCATTCCCTACATCAGAAGCAGATGTTCTCTTAGCAAACTCATCAGTAGAGTACAGCTTCTGTTTCTTCTAGGCTTAAAATTCCTTGTAAATTCACTGTTCACTATGAACCATCAGGGATTATTTTTCTCTGAAGTTAAAAGCCCTGCCATTTCCTACCCTAGTGAGGAAGTAAACTCACTGCCTCCAAATACACAGTTTTTATAAAGAAGTATATCCCAGGGGGGGCCTGGGTGGCTCTGTCGGTTAAGCATCTGTCTCTTGATTTCGGTTCAGGTCTTGATCTCAGGGTCTTGAGATACAGCCCTGCCTCAGGCTCTGCACTCCGCGGGGAGTCTGCTTGGGACACTCTCTCTCTCGCTCTCCCTCTGCCCCTCCCCACCCAGCCTGTGTTCGTTCACTCTCTCTCTCTCTCTCAAATAAATATTTTATTTTTAAAGAAGTATACCTCAGATTATGTTTCATGATCAATTGTTGTTGCACAAACAAGGTCTATATAATCTTTTAAATCTCAACCGAACAAACATCAGCTTTTTGGAAGTCTCCTGGGCGAAGGACATCTTGGGAGGGTGTCTGGGTGCACCAGTGTGTGTGGTGGAGGATGGCCGTTGTTGACAGTGGCCAGCAGCGACCTTAAAGTGGTACACGTGGTTCTCGGGCAGGACTGCGAGCACCTGGCTCCAACTTCCAAGCTTCTTCCACCAAAATACCCAAGCTACCTTGCAACCCCACTTGTCACACTATCTCGGTATTTAAAATGACACCAAACTAATTTTCTCCTCTTGGCAGGTCCTAGATGGGAATTGCATTTTATATCAATTTGCATTTTAGTCTTAAACCAGGAATGTTCTAGACTTTTTTGAGGGGGAGGTCTTTCCGTTTATTAATGATTTTACCAAGTTCCCCACGTGACTGTTAGATTGCCAAGCCTGGTTGTGTCCCGCTGCGGACCCATCAGAGGCGCGAGGCACCTTCTCACCCACCAGTCAGCCCGATTTACACGCCGAGCCGCAGCGTACGCACGCGGAGGCTGGCTTCCTACCCGGAAGCTGGTGCTCCAGAAGAGCCTATTAGCCATCAGGCGAGATGCTCCCGACGCCCTAGATTAGTTCCAGCAAGTGAGAGACAATCTGCTGCATCCTAAGTGGGAGAAGACCGGGAGAAAGGACTTAATTTAGCTAAGGAAACTGCGATTAAAAAATAGCAGAGCCGAGGCTCTGGCCTCCCTCAGCTCCGGCGCCTTCTGCTTCTCCTCCTTCAGCCTTACTCCTGGCACGTCTCACACTCAGTGCTTGGTCTCTACGTTGTGCAGATATTGCTTAGGGAGCTCCAGACCTCGTGCTCCCCACTCTCTGACCCTGACCTCCATCCTGGCTCATCTTCCTGGGCCTGAATCACCCCTCCCAGTCCTGGGCTGCTGGCCCACTCCCTCTCCCCGCTCCCCAGCACCCCCTTGCTCTGTGTGTGTGTGTGTGTGTGTGTGTGTGTGTGTGTGTGTGTGTAAGAGAGGAGGGAGTAAACAACGCTACACAGGGACGGACTCTTTGCTGATTCCTGTGGACCTGAGCGTGCCCTCAACTGGCCTCCAGCGTGCCCAAGTGAGTACTGGGCTCGCTGAGCTTCCTTCCCATCTTACACCTGCTCTGCGTGGCACATCCCACGGCCTTCTGCCCCAGACTGGGGGTGGCTCTCAGGAGCCAGGCGGGGCCGGTATTGCCTTGGGGTCCGGACCAGGCAGAGCCTGCAGGCCGAAGGGAAGCACCTCTGACTGCGCATGTGCAGCCGAGGAAGGCGGGGCCCAGCCTGATGCTGGGGGCGGGGCAAACAGTCCCCGACCTGGACCCCCACCAGTGCTCCCTCTTCAACTGCTCCTCAGACCTCCACGTGGCAAAATATCCAAGAGCTCGTCCTTTCTGATGCTCATTTTTTGCTCCAGTTATTGGCACTGTTTATCCATGGATACGTCGGGATCAAGTCCAAGTTTAAGAAGGAGTTTGCCTGTGCTTTTTCCACACCCAGGCACCCAGGATCACCTCGAGCTGGGGCAGCATTCTCCAGTCAGGAGTGCTAACACATGTTGTGGTAATAATTCTTGAAACTATGGCTTGTGGAGTGCTCCTTTGAATGATCTCCTTTGCACTGATGAAGGCCATCCTTGGGATGAATGTTAGACAATCCTGACCTGCCTGAGGATGGGAACTCAACTGCTATTTTCAGGGAGGGCCCTCAAGTTCAAAGAAAATCAGCCCTGCAGCACTTGTTGCTTATTTACATGACTTAAATCGGAGCCAACCCATTGTGCCTAGGGCAGCTCCAAATAAGGTCTAAACAATCTTTTCCATCGGAGGCTGCCAGCTTGCTGGGTGACACCCTGTTAATTCCAGTTTGGGTCTGATACCAGAAGCACCATCACCATCCTAAGGCCAGAGGGAAGGTTTTTAGCTCTTATGGAAACAAGAAGGATGTAAAGATGGAGGGGATTCTGAAGGGATTGAGCTACGAGGTCAGCGTTTCAGGAAGAGAAAGACACTGATGGACTAAGGAGAATGAAGAAAAGAAAGACACAGAAAAGTGAAAAATCCGATTTGCACAACCTTGGGAGCCATCTGACACTGGCGAAGTCACTCCGTGGAGCTGCGTGTCCTCTGGGACAAACACCAAATGTCAAGTAACAGGCTCATGGTCTCACCTGTTTCTCTTCCTCTAATTCCCAAGTCGATGCCTAATTGCCTTGAGTTCAGGAATCAGAAAAAGATATTCTCTGCTGGTGGCTAAAAAATCTTTAGGACTTAACATATGCCGTTGATGTATAATAGTGAATTTCATAACTATTCAGAAAAGCAATAGTGTATGTCAACCCAAAATGAAGACAAATAAGTTAGCTTCCTTAAACAGTAAATAAAGAACAGCACATCCGCTGACCTTCCCTTTTCTTCTTTTGCCGTGTTATATACTGATAACACTGGCAAATAACTGAAGGCCCAAAGTGAGACAAACAGATTTTTAACTCTGTTGTTGCAAAATCCACTGCATGTTTTAGGCACTATATTTTCAAACCCAGGGTGAGATTCCATAGGTTTATGATGCACCTCTCTATAGTTTTGATTATATTCTCCAAGAGTTTCCATTTTTACGCTAATGAGAAATATTCAGAGTGGTGTGGAGAAATGTAAGTTTAAATTCAATCCAATTGAATCATCTCATACAATTCTATTGTTCCAAGCTGATGCGTGATTCCATACACAGGAAGTTTATTTAGCACATACTCCAAGAAGTCATTGATCACACGAGCCAATTCTGCAGGAATAGGAAGACACTGGAGAGTGTCCATGAGCTCATCAGAAGGACGTGGTGAAGAAGTCAACTACAAAGTGATTATGTACCGCAGAAAGGCTTCAGATTCAGAGGAGAGAACATCTTTGTGTCCCACTTTGGATCAGGCTCTTCACTGAGTATTATTCCATTTGTAGCTCTTTGCAGTTCATCCCATTGCTATCCTCATTTTACAGATGGGAACACTGAGGCCCAGAGAGCTCTGTGACTGAAGCTGGCCAGTGTATCAGCTGACCGATCCATGCCTCCCAAGTGGCCTGCCCCCAGCAGTGTCTGTCCCCTCTGCCCACCCCTGATCCTTATGGAGGTGGCTTTGTGGCCAGGTGACTTGGGCAAGAAGCACTTGAGAAGTTACATATTTATCCTCTGGTTTTCCTTATCCTTTTAAGGTGATAATATTTTTTTGGACAGTATCGAGGTGCTCTCGATACCTTACACGAAGATACATTCACTCCTGGTGATTACCTATAGCGACTCCACCCTCATATTGTGTGTGTGTGTAAGTCAGTCCAGGGCATCTGGACATCTGGTAATCACATGCAGTTGGCTGCTTTTCTTTGCTGATTTTTCCATTTTGTTTAATACAGACTTTTGAGAATTGAGGTAATTTTTCCATAACGGTACAAACCAAATAGATGTTTCTAAAGTACGTAAATAATTTGAATGTTATTCAAATCTCTAGATAATTTAAATGTTATGAAAATATCTGGACAACTTAACTATTATTAAAAATAGATAATCAAGACAACGTATTTCCATATGGGACTCAAGTGTCTGTATTTTGCTTTACTAATGGAGTGTTACCTATGCACTGTTTTCTCAAACAGTCTGGAAGGTTTAGGGTGCCTGAGGCGAGGGAGCAGGTACTCATCTCAGCTCTGGCCCTCACTGGGGTCTCCACGGACATGTTGCTGGTTCTGACAGACGCATGCGTGAGGGTCACCTTGAGAACTGCTGTGGAGGGCTGATAAGATAATGTAGAAGAAAGGGCTTGAGGACTTCCAAGCACCTTTCAAATATCAGTCCCCATCACCCACTTCACTGAGCAGTTACCTTTTATGTGCTATGGTACCGTCCCCTCCTAAACCATGGCCACTGGGTGACGTGTTCCCGATGGATGCTCCTGACTCCACTGATCGCCTTGGACGTCTAATGAACCAGATACGGGTGTCTGCCAGCCCTTTTGTGCATGCTGCCTTCAGCATCTGGATTTCTGGTAACATGCCAATCTTAATGAAGTTGTCTTGTTGTTTTCTAAATACCTTTGGACACCTAAGGGCATAATGACTGAGCTAGGGTGTATGATAATGATAAAATATGGCACGGGCTGGACGGGCTGAGGCTTGAGTGAAGTTGGACACGACCTGCTGAGATTTCTTCATGTACGATCTGCTCTTTTTAGAAAGGATGGGACAATGGGAGACCGCAGGTCTTTTGGCATTGACTCCTAAGAATCCTAAATCTACGAGACAACATTAATTTGTATTGCATGACTCACATTGAATCAGAACAAGTTTGTATTCAAGAATCATGCATTCCCAGTTAATTAATCGCCCTTGTAAATGTTGGGGTGGATTATTGGTTAGTCACACACAGTTTTTGTTCCCAGAATGGACGCAGGTGTGCCCCTCTGGTTCACTGTATAATTTTTCATGCCTGAATTGGCCTGCGCGCTTTCTGCTGTTTCCTACACCCTCTTCATTAAGCTCTGTCTAAACACTTAACTGTCCAAGTGTGTTATTATAAAGCAAGACTATCCACAAATATTTCAAAACTGATTTAGGTGGTGTCTCTGCACTTCCTGGCTTGAAAAGCACCTAGTCCAATTCCCTTTGTCTTACAGATAGGAGAGCAATTGAGAGACTGAGGAAGTCACCTAAGGCCAGAGCTTGTGATAATTAATGAGATCTCCCCTTATGACAAAAGCAGGGGGCCCTGTGGACCAGAAGAAAAGGGCAGATTGATGCCTCTTATTTACATACTATAAACCCACATTTATAAGAAGTGGAGTTCCAGTTCTTGAGGAAAGTAATTTGCATGGTATTTGTTGAATGATTAATATTGGTGCAAATGGGTATCTTATCAAATGTTACTCAACTTCATGTCCAAAACGGTTCAGAAATTTACCTCAAAATTTTAGAATTCATTCAAAAATACCCTCATACTAATCTTTAAAAGTAATTGGTACATTAAAATTATTGAGAGGTATCTGAGGCCACTTCTAACAATAAAATAATTTATCATTATGCCATTTTCAGAGCTGGTAATTTTTCTGCTTTACAGACATCACTAAAAGCATTTTTTAAGATAGACAATTGAAGCAAAAAGCAGAATCAAATATAGAATTTTTCAGGAGAAAAATATCAAAGGCTTGGATCATTCACTTTCTAATATATAGTCAGATATTTATTCCTACAGAAAGATATTTCTGGCACCAATGAGTCTGAACTGTAGTTTGGGTACCTTCTGGTGTTTCCAATTATTTGAAAGAAAAGGCATCATCAAAATAATTTTTTAAATGAAATTCAGCTTAATTTTCTTTTACCTAAAAAAATGGGTACCTAGCTCATAGACCCTGTGAAATGGTGGGGGGATGGCTAGCAGTGGCACTTCCTCCAGATCAGCCCAACCCGGAGGGACTCTCAGTTCCAAATAGGCTAGGTGTTATTTCTTACTCAAAAAAAAAAAAAAAAAAATTGGTTTTAAAATACATTTTGAAAGTACCTTATTGGTGCCCAAAACATCACTCAAAATGCCAAGTGATCAACTTTCAGGCAATCCACGTTAGTTTATATTCCGTTGTTAAAGGAGAGAACATGTAGCACCTGCAAATCAGAGGGCAGACTGTTATGGGTTGAATTGTGCCCCCCCAAAAAAAGCTACATAGAACTCCTGACCCCCAGTACCTGTGAAAATGACCTTATTCTGAAATAGGGTCTCTGCAGATATAATCAAGCTAAGATTAAGGTGGGTGCCAATCCAATACGGTGGGTGTCCTTATAAGAGGAGGTGAAAAGACACTGATACACAGGGGGAAAGCCAAGTCATGACAAAGGCAGAGACTGGGAGGATAAAGTTGCCAGTCAGGGAATGCCAGGGCTTGGAGGCCACCACCAGAAGTACGGGGGAGGCAAACAGAGTCTCAGAGGGACCATGGCTCTGCTGACACTTGATTTTAAACTAGCCCCCAGGGTTGTGAGAATAACACATTTCCATTGCTTTAATCCACCCATTTGTGGTAGTTTGTTACAGTAACCCTAGGAAACTAGTACAGATGCTGATTGATTGTTTTTAGGTACAAAATATGGTGGCCATTTTGGAATGCACAGGAGAAAAGACAAACTTGTAACAATCACAACATAATTGTAAATCTACTTGAAGCTCTTGCATCTCAGAATTCTTAATACTATGATCAATTTTTTAAAACGTTGCTCTCTTTTTCTGAAATTATTCACTTATTTCTCCATCTGTAACCTTCAGATTAATTTTAAGCTTCAAAGCATCAAGTTTTCTGATTTGAAATGTCTACGTTCACCATGTCATTCCTAAAAGGGGTCATCTGTGTCTGTTTAGTATTTTATGTATTAAATACTCAATAATGTCCAGTTTACAGGATAGTTGTCTCTTCTGTAGATATTTCCTAATGTGGATGTCCTATTTTTCTCCCTGAACCAATTTAAAGAGAACTGTGACATCACCATTACTTATTGTTATGGGTTGAATTTGTCCCTCATAGGGACATATCAAAGTAGTGACCCCTGGTACTCCAGAATGTGATCTTATTAGGAAATAGGATGTTTGCATAGGTAAACAAGATAAAATAAGATCATTTAGGTGACCCTGATCCAATATAACTTGTATCCTTATATAAAGAGAAGACAGATACTCACAGGAAAGGCACCGTGTGACAATGGAGGCAGAGAGAACACAATGGTAGAGTTGCAGCCAAGGAACATCAAGGATTGCTGGCAATCACCAGAAACGAAGAGAAAAGCATGGAACAGATTCTCCCCTAGAACCTTCCAGAGGACATGGCTCTGCTAACCCCTTGATTTCAGACTTCTGGCCTTTAGATCTGTGAGAAAATATATCTCTGTTAAGACACCCAATTAATGGCACTTTGGCAGCCTTATAAAACTAAGACACATATAAAGTATAAGAAGTCTTTGTAACTATTTTATAAGAAATAACGAGAAGTAAATTATGAAAGTCCTTGACCTTTCTATTTCCAAAAGCATAATCTTAAACATTAATTTTCTAAGAGATCCAGAAAATGCCATTTTCAAGTGGTTAGTGCATAGAAAGTTGAACAATAATCATTGACTTATCTGTGCAGTGAAACTGTGAAGAATATGGAAGTTTGGGAATTCTATGGGCCACAAATGAGAGGCAAGGTTGTATCGTTGGTCCTGTATGTGCATGTGCAAAATTTATTTTTTGATGTGCAAAAAAGTCACCAAAATATTCACTAGTTTTCTGCTCATTGTCTCAATAAGACACTTTGAACAATTCATTTAGATACAGCAATTATGAACCGGAAAGCAAAATTACTTTTTCCAAAATAAGTCAGTATTATTTTTAAAAACATTAAATAACTTGTGCCATTGGCCATGTCTCTGTGTTGCTGATCTGTGTGCTGCAGCCCATGTCTCACCACTAGAGCGAACTCCCTCCTAGAGATCCCTATCCTGGGACGTGGCCAACATCCCTAAACATGCCTCCCTACCCTCTAGAGTCTGCCCTTTTGTTTCAAGGCATAGATGACTTGTCCTTTGAATAGTCCATCTGAGGACACCCAAAGAATTCTGAATTTAGGATTTTTTTCCAAGTTACTAGAGTCTTCCCATTCATTTAAAAAAAAAAATAATAAAGTGACTATCCTTAGTGCTTCCTTTAGGTTGTGAGTTCAATTAAGGAGAATGAATGGGGCAGTTTTATCTCCAGTGCTCAGGACTGCTCTGGACACGTGGTTGATAGTGAGATCAGAGGTTGATGGAATGAACGTATCCACGGGAACATTTACAGGTAAGTGAGGGCATGCTGGGAGATTTTTTAAAAGGCTACTTTTTCCCTCCTCCCTTCCTTCCTTCTCTCCTTCCTTCCTTCCTTCATTCCTTCCTTCCCTTTCTTTTCCTTCCTTCCTCCCTCTTTCTTTCTTTCTTTCTTTCTTTCTTTCTTTCTTTCTTTCTTTCTTTCTTTCTTTCTTTC
>NW_022589708.1:6372873-6635265 GCF_004348235.1 Phoca vitulina
TTCTTTCTTTCTTTCTTTCTTTCTTTCTTTCTTTCTTTCTTTCTTTCCTTTCTTTCTTTCTTCTTTCTTTCTTTCTTTCTCTTTCTTTTCTTTCTTTCCTCTTCCCTTTCTTCCTTCCCTAATTCTTTACTGTCTCTTTCAATCATCATGACCACAGTATTTGCTGAACACCAAGGATTAGCATTATAGACTGAATTTTGGTCTATTGACTTAAAAAAAAAAAACAAACAAACTTGGTAAAGGATACTTTCTCAATTCTGCACAGAAAACTTGGTCATGATTTGTATATTAAAAACCAGCAAAGACTTGAGTCAACAAGCTTGGATAGACTTAGAAGCATCCCCAAACTTCTGATTCACATGGATTATAGCAAAGTGAAAGCCTGTGCCTATTTTATAGAAGAAATCAGGAAGATGTTGGGCAATACAAAACAATGATATTTTATTATTGTTTTCTCAATAAAAATACTTATTAATTTACTGTTAATTTGTTTTTATTGGTTTTTTTCTTGCATGAAAGGGTGTGTTATTAAAAAAACAAGCAATGAGAATGACATTTAATACTCAGAGTATAGGCACAAATTGCCCATTATTTGTCAGAAGAAGCAGTAATTGGATCTTTTCTTAGTCTTTCAAAAAACTTTAAGATCTTGGTTTTGCTACATCAAGTATAAGGAAATTATCTTAAGAAGCTTTCCTTTTTTTAAAAAAGATTTTATTTATTTATTTGACAGACAGAGACACAGAGAGATGGAACACAAGCAGGGGGAGTGGGAGAGGGAGAAGCAGGCTTCCCACTGAGCAGGGAGCCCGATGTGGGGCTCAATCCCAGGACCCTGGGATCATGACCTGAGCCGAAGACAGATGCTTAATGACTGAGCCACCCAGGCGCCCCTTAAGAAGCTTTCTTAACAAGGACAAAATAATGCATCTTTATAAATAGTTAAAAACACTTATCCTGAATCTTAAAGTGTGTCAAGAGGAAGATATTCATTGAAGAATGAATAGTGCTCCATGCAGAAGATTAAAGATAGGGGTGAAAGAAAATTCTTTCTCTCTCTTTTAAATCAAAAAATAAATTTGTTTCTTTTTAAAGTGTGTTAGCATTTTAGTGCTCACTTGCTCTCTCTCCTCTCTCTCTCTCACTCTCTGATATTTTGTTTTCATTCTGTGACCCTTCTGGTTATGCTATCAACATCTGAGTCATGTGTGCCAAAAACAAAACATCATAAAAATTCCCCCCAAAATTTCTATGACTTGAGCATAACCTTTGAAAGATCAGAGTGATTAAAACTACTGTGTTTATATGTACACTTATAGAATATGCCGTTAAGGTCAACATGAGGACAAAGGAGAGCAAGAAAAAAAACAGAAGATGACCCAGAAGCACTTTGGAAAACTAACAAATCAGTAAGTCCAAAGGGTGTTTAGAAGTGAGATGAAAAGAGGCTTTACCTGTTTGGAACTTTGATTGCTTGGCAATGATTATGCATCAGGAGAAGGGACCAAGGAGCTGGGTATCAGCTCAGGGCAAGAAGGTGCAGGGATGGACCAGTGAGGCTGGCCGTGGAGGAGCATGTCGGAGTTTCGTATGTTTCCTGACTTTCATGGCCCTACATTAGTGTGAAACTGATGAACGTGGTACAAACTGTGCCCAGGAATATAAAAGTGCAAAAGGTCCAGAGAATATGAACTCAGCTGGAGTTACTAAGCCTGAGGAGGTCCTGTTCAAAGGGATTCAGTGTGGGCTTAAGCAACCCCTTGTTACCATAGGTAAACTCGATACCAAGATGAGAGCATAGGATTTATGCTTTAAGGAAAGGGAGAAGGAGAAAGAAAGAAAATCATCTTTATTACGTGACTTCTGTGTATGTGGCAGACATTTGGGCTAGGTGCTCTAGGTTCGTTAGTTACTCACCTTTCAAAACAAAGTTGATATGTTTTCTTTGCAGGTGAAGGTACTGAGGCTCCATGAGGTTAAGGAAAATCCTCGATGTCGTACAACAGTCCAAGTGGATAAAACTCCTGAGCCATTCTTTTTTCTGGACTATTCTTAACTTTTTTTGTTTTCCCTTCCTCTCACATGGCATGTGACAGATGACTGTGAGTGTCTGTGTGTGGCTGTCTCATAGGGAATCCTACCTGGAACCACACCCTTTCACGTCTACTCAAGGAAGCATACTTGAACCTATGGAAGTAATGCCATTTCAAAGAGGTAACCTTGATCGTGTTCTAACAAAAATGCCAGCTACCATTTTTTTGAGTTCTTACTCTGGCCCAGGCAAGTAACTCTCTTGTAAGTGTTCTCTCTTTTAATTTTCACACCAGGGCAGTAAGGGAGCAAAAGTAGGATTAGAAGCTAAGAAGAGGCAAAGTGCATTTTAAATCCGTATTTCTAATTCCAGAGTCCCACTCTTCATTGCTTAATACTGCAGAAAAAATATATATATGATGTATATGATATATATTGATATATAAATAACAGTGGCTAGGCACTTCCTATATATGTAATAATTATTTGCTGTATACATGAAAAAATAAGTGAAAAAAATCACACAAAATATAAGCCACTCTCAACCTTTGATGTTGTAACTGTTACTGTTAATACCGTATTTGCCGGAGTTCTGGTACTTAACACCAATGCACACTTGTGTCTCAAAACTGGAGGTGAGAAATTTTCCCTTGGTCTGTTTGCCGTCTTTCTAGGGTAAGTGCCTGTAATTTGCTGGCAGAGAAGAAGAAAGCTGGGGCCCAAGACAGCAGTTGAGACGGTGTCACTGGGAATTACTGTCTTACCCACACAGGTTATGTTTAAGAACCTGTACATATCTGGCTGGGCTTCAAAGTGATGGCACAAATGTAATGGGGTTCTTTGCTCTGAGGAAGCTTATTTTCCAGGATGAGAGAGAAGGACAAATAAGCAAAAGGTTCTACTGTGTTTTGTTGAGGGTTCTTTTTTAAAAAATTAAATTAAATTAAATTAAATTAAAATTCGATTATATAACATATAATGTATTATTAGTTTCAGAAGAAGAGTTTTGTGATTCATCAGTCTTATATAATACCCACTCATTACATCATGCACCCTCCTAATGCCCATCACCCAGTTACCCCAACCCTCCAGCCCCCCCCCCCCCCCCGCCGCCAACAACCCTGTTTGTTTCTACTGTGTTTTGTCAAAGGTTCTTAAGAGACGGTCCAGTACCACCTCAGGAGAGAAGGTGCAGTGACACAAAGGAGAAATTAGAACAGGGATCAAGGTGAAAACTTGACTTACGAAGAGGATTGCCAGGTTTAGCAAATAAAAATTACACGATGCCGAGTAAAATTTGAATGTCACAAAAATGAAGACTTTTTTTTTTAGTATAAGCATATCCCAAACATTGCATGAGATGTACTTAACCTAAAAAATAACCCATTGTTTATCTGAAACGTAAATTTAACTGGCATCCCATGTTGTATGTATCAACCCCACTTATGGGTGAACCAAAAGCCAGTTAAATTGATTTATAGGACTTATAGTGACTTCTAGATCTAATTTATACTCTGAGTTCCTCACCTTTATTAAATTTTTTTAAAATCCCTGTGTGCACTATTATAGCAAGTGTCTGGTACAAGTTTGTAGAAATACGGAGAGAAACCTGTACGTTCTCTATTGCGAAGTCGTACTTGAGGTATTGAGAATAATCCTAGAACTTTTCCTCAGCCGAAAGCAAAAGACCCGATTTCCCAAGATGCTATTGGATATCATCGCTTAAATGGAGCACTAGGGAAAGTTACAACCCAGTGAATTCTAAATCCTTTCCCGGCCCAGAGACTGATAACAGCGAAATAAAAAAGCAGTTGGAGGCTCAATTTCTTACTCACCTTTGAGAATATTGCCCAAATGCTTCTTCGAATAGACCTAGGTTCCTAATTTTCCCTCTGAAGTTTTATATTGCCTCATGTTTCACTGAGCCTTCTTTTATAGATGGAATAATTAAGGAGGTAATAATGGTTAAGTGACTTGTCTGAGATCACACCTTGAGTCACTGGCTGAGCGAAGAACAGAATTCACGGTTTTGAGTTTTCCCTCCCCGCTTGGCTCCTAGGGCCCTGCCATCTGGTTTCCCCCAGCTTTAAAATTCACACAACTGCTGAAGACACCAGCTTCACCCATGATTGAAGAGACCAGAAAGCCTGAGCCTTGAATGCTGTAGGGGGAATGTAACTCAGTTCTGAGTTTAAGCATCATGCTGGACCAAAACATACCCTGCAACCTCCTTGGGAACTCAGTGGCCCCAAAAAGACACAAATTCCCTTGTCCGTGAGAGAGTACACCAACATCTATAGTCCAAATTAAAGAAAAAGGAGCTAGAATTTCTCGTGTTTCTGTTAATACTTTACTTGAAGATAAATGTTTATTTGGAAAATTGACCTTTTTTAGTATCCACTTCTCTATAAACCCTACTTTAAAGAGAAACTGTAAGTTGGATGGGCTAATTGGAATGAACTTTAAAAGTAAACACATGCTTTTATGTGGTTTTCAGTTTCCTTGCTGAGTCAGTTCTTTTCCCTCGCCGCAGAGCTTGTGTGGATGACACATGTGATAATAGTGTGTGCGAATCAGGATACCTCTCTTTTAAATGCGTGTGCCCTCATTTTCTTCCCCAGGAAATTGCACAATGCTGCCAATAATTACTTTTAAATAATTTTAGAAGAACAATTTCTGGCATTTTATTCTATGCTGCTACCTCCATTGTGTAATGTTAATCTTTTTTCTTCCCCTGTAGTAAAAAGGTTACATTGTTCCCAAGTGTACTTGTCTCTTTCACAGCTTCCAAAGAGAATCCGCTCCAGGCCATGGGGAGAGATCACCTATCTATTTTACTCATATCTATGTGGGATCACTCACGTCGAGAGAACAAACTAGCCACTGTTTTAAAGGCCTCCCTCTGGCTTTTGCCTCCCGAGATTGCACGCAACAACCTTGTACGAGTCCGTCTGCAGCGGGCTAGCCATGCAAAGGGACAGGCAGGTGCTAGTGTTAATTAAAAGAAGAAGGAAAATAAACAGTACGGTATGTTCCTTTCCAAAGATCACATGGATTTTTCTCTGCATTTAGTGGCTTTTCTAATACTCTATGAAAAAAGATGTATAAAAGGTTTAACATCGAAAAAGAAAAATAACAAAGGTCAAATGGTTGCTTCCAAAGTATGAACTGATATTTGTGAAATACGTTGAACAGCGGAGGGTCTCTGGAGAGAGCAGAAGGAATGCCCACACAGATGAAAGCCTTCCCGGTCAAATGCTTCTCGAAGACTCCCAGTGACAGCAGGGAACAGAGACTTTGCCCACAGACATGACCTTAAATATTCCATGCCAGCCAGACTCCCTTAATTCTCTTTCCCTTCCTGGAGCTCATCAGGTTGAGACTCCAGCCCAGTGCAGACGTGGTCCCCACAAGCAGGAGGGTAATGGTAAAAGCAAAACCAACGGCCAAGGTGAAGTTGGCCACGTCTGGAAGCAGTAGCTTTGCCCCCAGTCGGGACAAGGGAAAGTAATCTAGTGAAGGGAAAAGGGTCTTCTCTGGACTTTGTGTCCTGCATTCACAGGTAAATCAGTCGGGCTGGTCAGTGTTACAAACCTAAGCCATCTGGGTCCTCAGGAATTTTTCTACGCCCTTTGGCACTCCTATTTTATTGCTTTTCTTTAGGACCTCGTAGGAAAACAGGGGATTTAGGCACCTGGGGGCACTTTAATCCAAGAGGCAGGTGGAGAAAGATGTCTGAGCCTTCCACCTCATTTTTCCCGACTATGGAGGTTGGATTTATCCCCCCGGCTTTGAGATTTGGGACATTCTCAAGCCATGTTCTCTCTTGCTTCACAGAACCTCATTGTTTCTACTTGGCACTTTTGACTCAGAGAATGCTAGAGAAGACTTTTGATCTCTTAAAATGTACCCTTTCTTCCATGCACAGTTTTTTTTTTTTTTTCTGTCCCTTTATACTTTTTTTAACCACTATACTCTAAAGCTGTGGAGAGTGCTTTGAGACAGAGATGCACCTTGTTGGTAAACTTTTTTTTTTTTTTTTTTTTGGTGAGAGAAAAGAGAGAGCGTGTGGGTGAGCTGGGTGGGGAGGGGCAGAGGGAGAGAATGTCAAGCAGATTCCATGTTGAGCCAGGAGCCCGATGCCGGGCTCGATCTTACCACCCTGAGATTGTGACCTGAGCTGAAATCAAGAGTTTTTTGCTTATCTGACTGAGCCATCCAGGAGCCCCTTGTTGGTGAACATTTCTAATTTGAATCTTCTATTTCTTTTTCGGACATTCCATTGGTGATTCGAAGGAGCTGTGCCTGGAATTATGTACATATATTACATATATACATAATTATGTATATATATACATAATTCCATATATGTACATAAATATATATAATATATATGTATTATATATATTTTTATATATATTATATATATAAAATACATGAACACTTTTGCTACATATGTAATATATTCATTTTTGCTTTCTATAAAACAAATGTATGCTTTTGCTAATTAATGATTAATATGTTATATATAAAATATACCAGAATTTATTTCTATGTCATGAACAATCTCTTTCTTTCAAACTCAACTTCAATTCAGATACGGGTTAATTATAGAAAATATATTTTGTCCGTAATTAGATATTTCTACCTTTACCTTTACATTCACATTAGGTGAATTTGGGGGGACAAAAGAAAAATATAAAGTAGTTCCATAATGAAGTCCCAGCATTGATATCTTTTTTTTTTAACTTTTTTATTATGAAAGTAATATACAAATTCTGGAAAAATTTAAAATATGGAAAAGTATAAATGAGAAAATAAAAATGTCATTATCCTACTACCTAAGGGAAAATGTATGTATATACATGAATATGTATACACACACACACACACACACACACACACACACACAGGTAAAGTTGAGCACCTGGGGGCACTTTAATCTAAGAAGCAGGTGGAGAAAGATGTCTGAGCCTTCCACCTCATTTTTCCCAACTATGGAGGTTGGATTTAGAGGAAGGGGCAGACCCTGGTGAGCAAGTACATTTAACTGTTTGAATCTTCTATTTCTTTTTCGGATATATCTAGACTGCATATCCTAGTGTGGCCCAGGATCTAAGTTCGGGCTAACAAAATCGAGAGTGGGAATAATACAAGCCACTTCCAGGACTGGCCCATTATACAATGCGGTGTGATCCTCTGCTCTTTCTTCCCTCTGTTGCTGGCTGGGTATGGTTGTCCAGAGTGACCTAGAAAAGTAACCTGTTGAAGATGGCGGAATTTCTATCAAAATGGGTCCCTAAACGACTGTATAAGGGAAAGCTTCCTAACAATGTGATTTTACATGTTAAGAAATAATTTTCTGTTTTTGGAAGTCTGGCAACATCAAGACTTATTTCATATAGCAACCCATATCACTTTAATATAGATCGTAATTAATCATCGTTCATTTCTCTATGGCTTCTTTCACATAAAAATGTATCATGAATAGTCTTCCATGTCACCATTTGTTTCTTGGTTGTTGAAAGTATTCAGTGTTTGCCTGATCTTGGATACTGCATACTCAGCTGAACTCCTGCTGTTGATCATTCGTATTGTTTCAGCTTTTCACTATTGTCCCTGTCTTTTGGAGTCTGTTTGTACACATCTCTGGTCCTTTCTGTAGGAAACATTCTTAGCTTTGGAATTGTTCCAACCGAGGCTTGCAACTTTTTGTAGCTTTTATGTATTTTCCCTTTATTTAGCTTCAGAAAAGTTATGCCTATTTCACTCTGATAAACTGTACTTGCTAATACTAATTGGCGTTTTTATTCCTGTGGGGATTCCTCGGCTGAATTCCAAGGGTTGGGGTCACCAGATAACCAGTATCTGATTAATTTCTCATGCAATTGGTAACATTTGAACAGTTTCATTTGGACATAGATAGAAAAGGGGATCTCAAAGTCATTTATTGGCAGAATTTGTAGGAACTTAAAGTTCAGTACCTCCTCCAAAGAAAAATAACAACTAAATAGCTTCATTTGGAAGTTGTTTGCTATGACTGGGTTTACCATAGGTCCTTCTTCCCCTTCCTCTCCTGCTCCCATTAATTCCCCAACCATCCCCCCGTCCTCCAGGGAAGGGGTGATAAGACTCTCTCACACTGGAAATTACCTCATTTTCTCCACTGTGTCCTACTTATTTTCACTATTTTTTTTTTTTACTAAGAAAAAAGTTTATGTCCTACAATTATCACTACTTGTGTTGAGTATTAAAATGTGCTGAATAGCAATAAAATCCTTAAGAGACATGATCCCCAACTCACATGGTACATTTTCTGTCTCTCTGGGACTCTATCTGCTTTATCATAATAAAGAGGCTTGTATATTAGAATTTTATGATTTCTAACTTTTCAGCTATGAGTATTAATGGAGAAAAAATATAAAGTTCTATTTTTTCTATTCAATGAATCAAGTATCTTATTTTTGTCAGTGAGAAACAAAAATAAGAACACATAATAATAAGAAAATATAATAAGAAAACAAAAGAATAGGAATATAATAATAAAGAATAAGAAGAAAATAAAATAATAGATGCCCACAGATACCTTTTATTTCTTTTTCCCTTTTAAAAATGTGTTGCTCTCTGATTACATAACAATAAAATATATAATGAAGTACTTTAGCTTCTTATATTTTTAGTAATTGAGGGCCCATCCAAATTAGGAAGAATTCCTAAAGAATCTGTAAGTTCCTAAAACATTTGATATTCATTTGTGTTGAACTTTTTATATTTATTTTTATTTTTATTTTTATTTATTTATATTATATTGATATTGATATTTAGAAACATGATGCTAAATGTTCTGTGTGTCGTACTAATATTTAAATGAATCAAGAGGTTCTGTTTTTTGTAAATCTCATCAAGTGTCATTTTATCTTGATCAAGTCTGCCAAATAATTCCCCATACTTCCTTAAGAACCAAGTCACATATTGTGTTTTTATTCAAAAAGCCTTTATATTGCAGTTAGGACTTTGGATCGATTTTGCCCAGAGCTATATGTCAAAGATCAACCCTTTTATTAGTCTGATGTGAATAAGGGTTATAATTATAATCTAATGTGATTGATTTATGTGTATGACTTTTCATAATTTATAATAGTCATATTATCCCTTTGGATTTCATGTAACATGTTCAGTATAATTTTGAAATAAAAGAGGAGTCTGTTGAAAGATGTCAGATAAAATTATATTCTTTTCCCAAACACATCTATACCTTTGGGGTTCTGAAAAACAGTGAGTCTGTCCAGGACAGTGAATAATGCAAATGTTAAAATCCCAGCATTCACTCCACCAAAGTGGTATATAAAAATCACCCACTAAAGTCCAGTTCGGTTGCTTCTCTGAAAGACTGGATCTGTTTCAAGATGGAAAACTAAAATACATAAAAAATAAAACTAAAAATGATTACATTAAAGCAATTGCATTTCATGAAAATAACACAGAGTCAAGTAATACAGAGTAAGAGAAGAAAATAATCAGAATAAAAAAACTTTAGCTTTGTAAAGCAACTACAATTACTTTAAAGCTTCTCTCAGAGTTTCCTGGTGGCCAGGAGAAACAGAAAATCAGACGTTTTATAGCTCCCCTCTTCTCATAAAAGAAAGTATATTAATTAGTCAGGAGAGGCAACTTTGTGCCTAATCTGAGTTTTCCCACATGTCTTTTATAAGGAATATTGAATGTCATGGTAAAGGCTGTCTTCAAAAGCAGTTTTACAAAAAAAAAAAAAAGGCAGTGATATTCCACTTATGCCTATATGTTCTAGCCATCTTTTATAAAAGCTGCTAGCACAGTGTTTGGCCTCATGAAGACGTGAAGGTATTTATCTGCCAAACTGTCGGCACCTAAAAGAGTGATTGGGGGCGCCTGGGTGGCTCAGTCGTTAAGCATCTGCCTTCGGCTCAGGTCATGATCCCAGGGTCCTGGGATCGAGCCCCGCATCGGGCTCCCTGCTCGGTGGGAAGCCTGCTTCTCCCTCTCCCACTCCCCCTGCTTGTGTTCCCTCTCTCGCTGTGTCTCTCTCTGTCAAATAAATAAAATCTTTAAAAAAAAAAAAAAAAAATAAAAAGAGGGTTTGCCTTTCTTCTTTTTTTTTTTTTTTTTTTTTAGTAATTGGCATTCTTAAGCACCTGCAAAGTATAGCCCCAATGTTGTAACCACGAGAGAACGCAGTCTCTGCAGTCACCTGCCTTCAGCCCCAGTTCTGCTCCTTGGTAGCTGTGGGACCAAGAAAAAGGTACTAACCAGCATCCCTGTATGGGAGTAATTTGCCTGGAGCGTGTCTCATGCATATTAAGTCCATCAAGACAGTTTAATCATTATTATATTTATATATTAGTTTTATTATCAATATGTCTTTCAAAAGCAGAGATATTCTCTGTCGTCAAAAGTATTCTAATAAAGAATGATCCATGACCAGCTAGACAGAGCTGTCTCTTGTTTCCCTCTCACGGTTGGCAATCATAACATGTTTTGAACAATCATATTCTATTGCGTCAAAGTCACTGTGAAAAAGATTTTCAATAGGAGAGCAACATTTGTAATGCTTGTCACATCTTATTCCAATAGAATGTAAAAAATAAAAAAAGAGGGAAAGAAGCTGTGTTTAAATACACAATGATGTACTTTTTAAAGTGCAAAATAGAATATTCACGGTTGTAGGCAGGTTGTAGTGGAATAATGACCTCTTTATAGTATGCGTCATTGTGTCACAAACTAAAAGGCCAAATGACAGCCATAATGAAGTCTGGGGATATAACATGTCATTTCTCTCACTCCTTTTTGCCCGGAGGTGTCATCACTTAGATCTTGGAAATCCTGGGGCCAGACCAAAATTCTTCTGCCGCCCCTCACCCACATCACTAAAATCAGCTTACCATCCATTTGCCCAGGACATATGCAAGGATCTAAGGCAAAATGTTCTATCCTTTGGACATCAGTTAACTCAACTGCATTTGAAGCACAAACCTGTTCTCTGCTTCACAGGTGTGCTGTGTTGATCAAGCAAGACCTGCCCCCTTGACCGTGGACTGACATCATGATAGAAGAGGGTATAGTGGGGACATGTCTGCTCACCCACTTCGAGTGGTTACTAGCCGGGTCAGGTTCTTCATTTAATCCCCTTGAGGATGAGCTTCATTCTCTTTGTGACGTGATGTGTAAGTATCCATCCCACAAAGTTATGCCCTTATATTCAACATATGCTGATTCTTTCAACACATATTTATCTAATGCCTATTGTGTGCCAAGTACCGATTTATATACTTAAATAATGATGTATTAGAAATTGACCTTGAGGAGGACATCATCATCATCATCACTGCAACAGCTTATACTTTTTCCTGCAGTCATGATATACGTGACTCTGCTCTCACAGGGATTAGCTCATTCTGTCCTCACGTATTTCCACCTATATCACTGTGCTGGTAACACCATTTTACAGGTGGAAACCTCAAGGCTCAGAGAGCTTCAATGACTTGCATATTTTCACACAAAACCAGTGTGCTTTGATTATTATGAAATCCTGTTCTCATATCCTCAGTGTACTCTAAAGGTTTTGGGGTGGGACACTCCTAGAGGCCAGGGGGTATAGTCAGGGATATCCAGGCAGAGGACGTGGACCCCATTCCTGTTTTATATAATTATGTGAGCAGATGGGAAAGGCTAATGACTTTTCGTCCCAGTTGCATTAAACAAGATTAAAGATGCTGACAAAGACTTAAGATCTGTGCTGAGGACTTCAGATCTCATTACCCATATCCCAAGCCGCTGTCTTTGACTTGACATCATTCTTCTGGTCTGTACTATGGATTGCATATGCCTGTGTGTATGTATAGGTGTGTGCACTGCTGTCCGGTTCTCCCAATGATGTCACAGAGCCCTGAGGCCAGCTCCCAGAAAGTTTTGGTTTCCTCTTTATAGGACCCTAGAACTGACTGCAGCCTTTGGGTCTGCAGCTTGCCCTCTTAGGACCTGCTACTTAATTAACTGTTGATAGACCATCTGCGCTGTTCAGAGTTTCACATGGCATCTGCCGTGATTCACCTTGGAATCTTAACGTTTAGAAATATTTATCTACTCATGAGCAAGTTCTCAGGTAAACAGCAAGATCCAGGCATGAGCCATTATAGGAGTGTAGGGAATAAAAGAGCTGCATTTGATTAGTTTTAGTTTAGAATTGGGAAAGCGAAAAATGTATAGTTAATATAATTTGGAATTCTTCTGTTTGTCATATAATCTTTCTACACAGATTCTAGAGCACAGCACTGCATTCAGGTGTTTTCCCCTCGCGCTGCTTTGTATTCAGCCTTATTGCTTTAATGTTGTTCAACTTCAAAAGAGTTCTGGCAATTGAAGAGAATAAGATATGCAGGCATGTTGCAAATATGTTAACTACATTTTCAATATTACCAAAAAGATATTTATGGAAAACATATTGTTTTGTATATATTTTTTCTAAATGGGTTGAATGACGTTTTCCACTTGCACCCCAATGGTTCTTTGTAACATAAGTCATATCCCAAACTGCTTGCCGTTGCTATCACCATGCAGAGGATATATGTCATACATTTTCTCATGAATAAGTCTTCAGTCTGTTAACACAGTGAGCTAGTAATTGAGAGTGAACTGTCTCAAACAGGCACATATATAACAAATTAAAAACAAATATATGTATACACACACACACACACACACACACACACACACACACACGCACAATGTGCTCCGGATTACTTTAAATCATACTGTGGGTCACGTCTGTTTGTATAAGTGGTTTTAAGAAATTGTAAACAAGAAATAATATAAATCTTTAGCTTTCCTGTAGAAAGGCTCTTGGATATACTACTCTCTAAGCAATTTGATTCTTAATTTCTTAAAGCCAGTACATTTAGAACATTCTTTCTAATAAAAATAGACCATGACATTTGTCTATTTTCTTTTCGGAGAAAGAAGATGTAAACTCAATCTGTAAAACGTAAATAGCTTAATTTAGAATTACTCAAACGTGTTTGAAGAGCCATTGAAAAAGAATTTTAAAGACTTTTTAAAGATTTTAATGACACTAGAAATGGATCATAAAGATGTATAATGATACTATTCAAAGTTCTATATTGTTTTTGTCACTTTCTTCAAAAAAAATAGACTCTTACTCTCTGTCTTGGTTTCTTAATATCATGCTATGTGACTCTGAAAATCATTGAGAACGTAAGTACTGTTATTGCCATAAGCCGCGTGGTAATAGACACGAAGTTACCCAACCATAATGCATCACTCTCGACAAATGACATGTCAGCTGAACAGAAGGAAAATGGGAAGAAGTACTATGGGACAGCGAGGATGACAGTGACAAGGACAACAGTTATGATGATCAAATCAACAACCAAAAAGTAAGGTATCATCCTAAAAGAAATGTGGTGCTTAGGAAATTGCTATGTGATACTAAAGAAAACACATTTTTTTTTTTTTTTTAAAGATGAAAACGGTACTTTTTTTTTCTGAGTCTATTTAGCATACTTCAACTTTGACCTGACAGAACTTCTAGGTTTTTAGAAGTACTTAGCCAATCAGCCACGATTTTGATGAATTATGACAAGGTTTTGATCAGCATTATTAAAGGGCAAGGTGCTTCCCTTGCTGCTTTGGGGAGCTTTTGGGTTCAATTAGATGCTCTCTGACCATGTACACACGCCTACACCCTAGTCCTTTTATTTACTACTGGAAGTGGTTTTTCCAAACAAATTTTCTTCAATTTTCCCTAAGCTGTCTCTAAACTTCTTATAATGTTAAAAGCAGAATTAAAAGCGATCTTGGAATTCTGAAATTTATGTTACAGAGAAGACTAGTTGTACTGTAATTCTAAGGCGAAAATATACTTTAGCAACAATGCACTATCTTCTTATAGTGAACACATGGGGGGATTTCTGTAAGTAGTATTGCCAAAGGCTAGAATTGATTAGACTTTTTTTCTTACTAGTTTTCAGAAAATAAATTTAAAATAGTGAAAAATATTTAAACAGTACAAAGGTTTACTTTTCTTGGTTTTCTTCTTCCTTAATAGACAATTCTTTTTTTAGAATTATTTTTGGTTTTTCATTTACTTGCTGACATTGTTGGGGAAAGAGGCATTGAAAGAATATTACATACACTGGAAAAGAAAATTTAAGAGTTTAAATTATCTGGGATGGGTACTAACGGGAAGGGCACAGGACAGTAAAATGATCAAGGACTTCCTTCCCTTTCAGGGTCCATCAGGCCTGGATTTGAATTCTGGCTCTTCTGCTCATAAGTGGGAATCCCTGGAGTAATTGAATTAATTTCCGTTTGGTGAGCCTGAAATGACAGTAAATATGGTTACTTATCCAGCAGAGATGTTACCACATTCTTTGTTTTACAGGGATTGGGTTTGTTTTGCTTTGTTTTTTGTTTTTTGTTTTTTTCCTTAAGAAAATTTTCATGGTTTTGTTTTGTTTTGTTTTTGTATAATATGGCATTGAAACCTCTGAACAAATCCATATCTGGCCAGTGAGGCAGATGCTTTCTCCTTCACGTTTTTGGGTTACTGAGCAACTTGTCAGCAGATTAAAACAAAAATAACAAAAAAAGACAACCTTTTGCATGACTTAAGTCTTTCCAAGGCAGGTGCTAGAACAACACGCACTTCTGTCGGCTGCGAGCAATCCAGCCGCGCAGGACACCTGGAGTAGATGCACGCTGTGCCCGCTCTCACCGCGCTCCTGCTCGTTTGTGGCTGGTCTGCAGAGCATCTGGACGCTTGTGCGCAGTGTCGGGAAGAGGAGGAGGAGGAAACAGCAAGAATGCTAGGCTGGGAGGAGGAGGTCAGCCAAAGTTGTGCAGGGCAAGCCCGAACATGCCGCTGGTGCAAACCCACGCACCACTGATGTTCTTATAGTGGGAACATCTGGTGGAAGCCCATGATGGGGTCTTCATCGCCTCGAGCTGGCCCACGACTAGGCCGAGGATGCACCTTTCTGGCTGGGCTGCTGGTCCCATGCTGTGGTGCTGTGCTGGATTTTCTGCAACAGAAAGCTAGGCAACTTCTCCACAATGGCAGCTTCCCCTGGGATTGTTGTCCCTCCCATGGTTCTGGCGTTATGAAATAACTAGTAGTAATTCTGAACGAAGCTGGATCCAGTCTGTTCCCAAATTGGCTTGATTCCCATTATGGATCATCATGGGCCTCCCCTGAGACCTAGTGCTGACTCCAGAGTGGGCCAGGTAGCCCTTGCCCATCCCCTGATCCTTGGCAAGCGGGAATAGGATGTGGGGTGGGGGTGGGGCGAGCGGCTAACCCATTGGT
This sequence comes from Phoca vitulina, assembly GCF_004348235.1. Taxonomy (NCBI): domain Eukaryota; kingdom Metazoa; phylum Chordata; class Mammalia; order Carnivora; family Phocidae; genus Phoca; species Phoca vitulina. Next base: position 6,388,265 of record NW_022589708.1, read on the forward strand.
AGAACTGGTGGGACGACTCGGGCAGGCTGGGCTAGGCCACACGGGGAGGGCCTGGAGATCCCCCATCTGGGTGGTCTGGCACAGGAGAGAAAGGCTGGGCCCCTGCACAGTGTGGTGGGATAGGCACCTGGTTGTCCCTCTTGTGTCCCCCCATAGCCCTGGCTCTGCACAGCTTTTGGGGGATGGGGCCCAAGGATGCACAGCGGAGGCTCCAGGTGGCTCAAGCTCGGCTCCTCCGGCCCAACCCGTACTGAGGACGCTAGCCCCAGCACTCACCCAGGGGCTGGCACTGATTGGGTATTTTTATTATCAGCTATGCATTGCATAAAATGTCTAATGGAACTGGTGTATAACGTCATGACTTGAGATGACAAATAAATAGAAGGTGATTTTTTGGTAGATTGTACAGTAGGGCTGTGGTGGAAATTATCAAAGCAATGACCTGATTCTATTCAGTAACTTCTAGATGTACCCCAAAGGAGAGAATCGGAAGACATTAAGAAGCTGAGTTATCCAGGGATGCTCGGATGGCTCAAAGCTTAAGGGTCTGCATTCGGTTCAGGTCATGATCCCGGGCCCCTGAGATCCAGCCCCACACCCGGCTCCCTGCTCAGGGTGCTTCTCCCTCTGCCTCTGCCTCTGCCCCTCCCCGCCCCTCCCCCCCCCTCCCTGCTGCTCCCGCTCTCTCTTTCTCTCTTTCTCAAATAAATAAACAAAATTAAAAAAAAAAAAAAAAAAAAGCTGAGTTATCCATTGGCTCCAGGCTGACTCATGGAAGAAATAGCAAAGAAGGAGAATTAAACTCCCAATGTTCTAGATAGGATTATCGCATGTTGTGTCAATTTCCCTTTAGTAGAAAACAGCATCTGTGGTTAACTGGGAAGCTCCCTGTGTTAACGGAAGAAAGTTCAAAATGTGGGGGGAATGATCATGGGCAGAATGGGGGAAAAGGGTCCTACTCAATCCCTAAAGAGAAGCATTTGAATGAGTAAAGGCAAATGGCTATAGCACTAAGAAGTGAGGACTGAAATTAGGAATGGAGAGAAATCAATAGCTTTGTTATTTCCATAGTAGGTCAACTCTGTTCTTCTTTTGGGGTCTTATCCTCTTGGCTCTTCCTTTTGGATTGCACTGTTCTGCTCACCTCTCCCTGGGAAGTCGGTATGTTTGGTAAACTAAAAGGGTGAAGCTCTCCTCCCCTTGAGAGTTGCTGCCTAATATTTTTCCTACCCCAGCAGAAGGATAAGTGGTACCAAGGTAACAGGCAGAGAGATGGAGATTTGGGGCTGCATACTCTTTTTGCAACTACTTTTTAATCCACTGGGGTTGATCTTTCAACGTTATAGAAGTGCTTCTCCAACTGAGCTTGCCATATGTGACATCATGTGCTGGTGTCCTCAAAGCCATGTGATCAACACACTACATTTTCCTGAAAGATTTGGAGGTGGGGGAGAACAATTTATATCACAACGAATATGGACACATTATGACAGAATATTTGAAACTCACATAAATTTTCAGGATAAAAACAAGGCTTCAAGAGAATGTTATATGTTCAGTGTGATGCATTAGACTCTGGGGGTGATGGAGATGGTCATGGAGAGGAGATGAGGAAAATGCTTGAAAGTCAATGTCCCATATTAACAAATGGTACATATTTGTGTATAGTGTACCCTTTAAACTGTATCTATTGGGAACCCAAGTCATTGTCATGGCCAAGACAGAAATATTCATCCTGGTCACCATCATCATGACCAAATATTATGTATGTAGTGATGCTTGTAAAATATAAATCATAGAACAAATAGAAGGTTTTCTTTTTTAAGATTCATTTATTTATTTGAGAGAGTGTGTGTGAGCATGGGGGGACAGAGGGAGAGGGAGAGAGGAACTTAAGCAGACTCCTCACGGAGCCCGATGCTAGGCTCGGTCTCACCACCCTGAGATCACGACCTGAGCTGAAACCAAGAGTCTGGTGCTTAACTGACTCTGACACCTAGATGACCCGAAGTTGTTTTTTTTTTGGTTTGTTTTTTAAAATGGCTCATCTTTTGGTGCTTAATTTAAAGCATTCTAGGTTGGTTGATTTATCTTTGTTAGAGAGAACACCCTTTAATTAAATATTTCTTTTATAAGACCTGCGAAGGTGTATACATACATATGTGTGTTTGTATAATTAGAATTCTAAGAAAATTAGTTCTTTCCCTTTTGTAGTGCATTCTCAGGTGAAGCTGTAGCACGTGAATGGGCATCTAGGCTCATAAATAATGGAATTACAGTGCTGATAACAATTTACTGTCCACGTGGTAGATCCACAATTGTTTGGATTAGTTTGTTTGTTTTCATCTGCTGATACTTCTCCATGAAAATTTTTTTAAACCTGTGGAAATAGAAAACTGGGAGAACTTCATTTGACAAACAGATGCCTGAATTGTGTTTCTCTACTCTTACAATGTTTATAATGCCTTAAATGTTTACACATGCGTAAGGTACAGGAAATTCTCAAAACGGTAACAATTTGTTTAGGCTGATCTAATTGGTTTATTGGCTTAGAGACAAGAGCTTTTGAAAAGCACATGTGGAACATCTTAAGGATTATTATTCTTTTTAAGTCTCAAGTAAAATGGAGACAGTAGTGCTTGACGAGTATCTCTCTAAGCTAAACAAGCACCACTGTGCAAATGTCTAAGAATATGGTGCGTGTGAAGGATTAACATCCATCTCTTACCACTAAATATCTCCACGTAGGCTCATCTCACCTCTTTTATCACATTAATTGCCACCTAATGACTCCTGAGTCTCTTTTGCTCTTCCACCTTCCCTGATCGTCGGACAAATCTTTTTTAAAATAAATACCATTTGTATCAGGTCATGCCTTAGCCTTACAACCTGCATGAGCCCCTGTTCCCGGCAATTTCAAGACCAAATAATTCTGCCTATATTTTTCAATGTGTAAAGTGTCTGTTATCTTTGTATATTTATTATTTACATTCCTATTGGTGGATCTCTGGTTAGAGAAATTGTTTTTATTTTCTTTTACTATAAATAAGACCATAGTCCCCACTTAAAATTGTTATTAACGCACATAAAATTTACAGGCGTGTGGTCTTCCCTAATACATGTCAGGTCTGTGAATTTATATAGAATATATATAAATTGTATATATACACACAGAATTCAATCATGAGTTTCTTGTAACTGATAAATAGTCGTGAACTAAAAGAGTATGACTTCAAAGCAATGAGCAAGATTGCTAATGAAAGTGTAAGGCTGAGCCCAATAAATGGTTTGATGAAAGTGCTTACCTGTAACACGTGTGGCCGTTAGCTTTCTATGTATTCACCACCATCATTTTATTGATATATGTGTAGAATGCCTTTTTGGAAACACTCGCTAGACTATTCGACCTCTCGGAGGTTGTAGAATGTTTTTTAGTTGTCAATATTTGCAATGTAAATTAGAAAAGCATAAAACTAAAACATGTAAATGCTTTTAGTTTCTGAAAATTTGCATTTTTTTTATTTTTTTATTTTTTGAGGTTGATTTCCTGGTACTTATACTGTTTTCTTATCCTTTATTCCAGAGAATATAAGGGATGGAATAAACATAAGGGAGTTAGATAGATCAGTAGAAACATTATCTTAAATAAAACATTTATTTCTCATTCGTGTAGTAGCTTTCCGTGAATTTTATGTAGTAAGTTCTTTCAAAAAACCCCAGTGTCCTAAAATTTAGGAAATGCAAATTAGAGATGAGGCTGTCATCATCATAAGTCCTGCTGTTCAAGAAAAGTTACATCGAAGTTGGAAAACAATTTTATTTTGATACATTCAATGATCACAATCATAGTATAGATAGATAGATAGATAGATAGATAGATAGATAGATAGAGATAGAGATATAACCCTATATATAGAGAAAGAGATATATATATAGATATATATACTTGGTCATTTGCAACTGTGAGATGGGATATTTGTTCTTTAAAAACTTTAAAAACCCATTAAGTCTATTGGTGACTCAGCTAAGACATCTACAAATGCTCATATGTAAATGGGTGTGCGGCATGTATCAGGCACTGCATTATTTAACAGGTTTGAGAATTCAGCGTTCACACGAAACTCTGTAGGTGTTAACAGTTTAGTTGATATTCTTAGTTCAGTTGGACAGTATGCATCCTCTTCGTGGCTCTTCCACAGGATAATTTTTTTTTCTAATTTAAACACAAGTACATTTTCGTTGTTTACCATTTGTGGAGTATATATAGAGTTTTTCAAATAGGCACACTAGAGAGTCTACAATGTGGTGTATTTTTGTCAATATTTGGAAATATTTATAGACAGAGCAGAAAGCATAACAAATACAACCAAAGACACTCGCACTATTATATAAACTTGATAAGAACACCGGCTTTTCAGTTTTGTTTATGTCTAGCAACTTAAAAAGGGTGTTGACATACAGGAGGTACTTAATAGGTATCTGTTGAAGGGGAAAGAAAGGCATGACATCCTCCGCTTTATGAAATAGTTGGGGTCTGATGGGCTGTTCTTAGTGCTGGCACCTGATGACGCCTTATTGAGGGACCCCATGGAGCTTAGCAAAAACCATCTGTTTCAGACCCCAGTGTTTCCAAGTTGAATTCCAGTACCAATGCTTCCACTAACTGTGATGTGGGCAAGATACTCAAACGTCTACAGCCTGAGGTGTCTCCTTTATGAAATCAGGATAATACCCTTAATTTTAGGATGTTGAATTAAATGAGTAACACATATAAATTGCCTAGAATAGTCTCTGGACTGAAATAGACACTCAGGAAGTCTTGTTATCATTCCTTTAATTCCAGGAGCAACCTGCGTACCTCATTGTGATGTCATACTTCGGTCTGTTACCCTTGCTTCAAGCTGGGTATCTCTGAACCATTCTTCCCTGCTTTGATCTAGTCTGTGACCGCTCTGTAAAGTGATCTAATGAACTAGCACCCCATTCAAGTACTAGTAAACAGACAGTGTTTTACTACTCAAAAGACAATTAGTTATTTTTAAAGGAAATTGTTGAGGATTTAAAAGTCTTACCACATTGGAACAAAGATGTAATGACAAACTTTTAGATATAGCATCAAGACAATGAGCAAGATCCTTTTAACTAGGAGCATGACCTTCCAAATGACATAATACCATTTGATGTAATTACTTGTGCCCTATATGAACCTGTGATTGGGATAAATGTTCTCAAATATTCTAGGATAAAAAGTTAATTTTTTTTTTTCTCACTGAAACCTTGACAACAAACTTGAGACATGTAAGTATCTGAGTAGATAAGAAGGTAGACTTACGGAGCAGCACTGACAGGCTTTTCTCTCTCTTTGGAATCTCCATACGTCATGGAGAAAGGGAAAGCAAGAAACAAATGTATGGCTATGATACCTGCTTTTGGAAAGTTCTAGTTACAGCTTTGAGCATAGCTGGTAGAATATGGCTACTGGTTAGGAAAACCTGGTAATATGAGATTGTGACTTTCCACTGGATCCATCTTTTGTCATTAAATACCAGATGCCCTGTAGAACAGGTCAAGGATTTCCAAGAGATGCTAGAACAGATATGTGAGAACACAGTTGGAAGAGATAAAAACTTGCCTTCAAAGATAACAACCATATCAGATCAAAGGTTGTTCCCATGCAGAGAATTTGGGAATTTACGTGTTGTAAATCTTAGCTAATGACTGACCGTGAGTACATAAAAGATATTTTAATAATGACAAAATTAGGATAATAAGACCATCTATTTCACAGAATTACTCTGAGTATCAATTAAGCTAATTAAGTTAAATAACACAGACCATGGAGTCTCCATCCCAGTCTGTCTCAATCTTAAGAGCATTATATGACCCAGTTCCAAGTTCTACTATCTAAGAAGGGATTTATGTCCAGGATCTTAACTTGGGGCATACAGTTAAAGGAGGACTTTACTACATCTTGGCACCTCAGTGAATCTCCTATTCCTAGGGAAGATACAAGAAAGTTATGTTAGTAGAGTAAAAATTATCAACATCTCACCAAAGTCACCAGCTATCTGTTACCATTAAGCAATTAAATGTGTGTTCACTGCCCACATTGTCTGAGATTCTTCAGAAGGCCCTGAGACATGAGGATGAACCAAGAAGGACACATACAGTTTTTGGAAATAATCAGCTATAAAAGAAGCTATTAAAAGAGCTGTAAAGAGAAATACATAGAATTCTTTCTGAGAACACAGCAGAGAATATTAGCTTCTGCCCAGGAAAAGAAGTAGGGTCAGGAGATGCTTTCACATTTCAAAAACAGTGAGTAAATGTTTTTACAAAGACTAAGGAATAACAGTTTCAGGGTTTTGGTCTTTCGGGAAGGTTTGGGAAAGACACTATTGTTATAGTGTAGCATATTTTGGGGGACAATGGCAAAGGACAGAGCTGAAAAGATGGGCATGGTCTGACATTTGAGGGTCTTGTGTGCCAAGCTAATGAGTTAGCCTTATTGTATTCTAAATCATAAAGAGCATTAAAGAATTTGGAGTGGAGGATGAATAGGATTGGATCGGGATTTTGTCAAGAGCACTCTCAGTGATGTGAAAAACAATACATAGGTAGGTGGGGTAGGGGGCAGGGAAAATAGTTGGAAGTTTGTTGCATCAGTTTGGTCCAGAAGTGTTGGGATTTGAACCAAAGCAGTGTGAGTTCTTATGGAAGAAGTCTCCTGGGAATTATAGTCTCTTGGGTCAGAAACGATGTGTCCAGCTAAAACGCAGGATTTTGTTAAGGAGGAAGAGGAGAAGTAATAGTGGGGCGAGTAAGTCACGTTCTCTGCCATTGTCAACAAGAACTAGTCAATGACACCAGAAATAATTTTTCCATCCACCCTTCCCACAGTTGGGGCCTCTCCGAAACTGACGGTCTGGCCCAACGTGACAACATTTACACTGGAGTGCTACACGACCGTAATTCCAATGTTTTTAAACTTGGGGTTTGAAAGTTTGTCTTGGCAGATTTCCCTCCATTTGGGTTTGGTTTGTTTGGCTAGAAAGTGGCATATTCAGACAGGCTTAAATCCCAACCGTAGCAAACACAATCTTCGGCTTTTCGGATTCTATAGTTCAACACACCAGTGATCCTAGGTAGACAGCTCTGGATTACACGTGGGACATGCTGGCAAGATGCAGGAGTTAGGTCATGAATATAGCATCGTTGGCTGCCTGGCAGAGGGGTAGGAAGAAAATCGTGTCTGGAGTCTGGTGCGCCTGACTCGGCCACTTGCTTATTGTTATCCCCTAGAGGAAAATACATCAAATGTAAGTTTTTGGATACACTGCAGAATAGTTCAATTTTAGGCAAACTTCCTAAACCATCACCTATCCATTTCTTTCTTAGTTCACGTTCGCTGTCTAGGAAACAAACACAGGCAGAGCATACTTGTGCTTTGTGTCTGTATCCTCTGCTTATCTTCTTGACTAAAACAGCCTTGTTGATACTTAAAATATTTTCTGGGTATTTATATGTATATGGCTTTCCTGGCTTAAATAAATTGATTACTGGCATTTGATAATTTAATGAATCTTTATTTTTTCCTGGAACTGAGAACGTTGATGTTGTAAGGGAAATGATTATGAATGTTTCATTAAAAGAAAATCCGGTAATCAAATATAATATAGAATGAAGAGAAGTGCATATAGCCCAGTGTACTGGAGGTTCATAATGTCTTTCAGCAAAAAGCAATCTGTTAAAAAAGAAATAACCAGCAGTTGTCACCCTGACGACTCTTTGGTCCAAAGGCGTCTAGGACTGATATATGGACCCTAACAGCTAAGCTACTCTTGTCTTGGAACTTGTAGAACTCTTCCAGAAGCTGGGAAGATCAGTCATCTCCTTTCCCTGGGTTGTGAGGAGTAAATAAAACAATGTATATAAAAGCACATTGGATGTTCTAAGTTAAATACAAGTATTTATGATTATTCTTCTCATCTGAGTAGACAGAGTTTCCATAAGTTAGAAGGGCTCTAAGAGGCTTCAGGAGGCTGTTTCTTGAGGCAGAGCTGGCCACACGCATAGAATTTGGGGGTTTGACTCATAGATGATACAAATGGGTAACCTTGCTTCAATTGCCCAAGGAAAGACATCTGTCTCACTAAGGGGACTGGGTAATGGGGCCATAAAACATGCTTGTGGACGGGTCTAGTGAGAAATATGAAAGTTGAAATGGACAAGGAAAATAACCTATTGCAGCACAAGATGCTTGCTTTAAAAATTGCACAGGGGATATTGATCTGACCAAGAATGGCAAGAAAAATACATGGGAGGTGCATATATGTGTATGTGTGTTGTGTGTGTGTATGCATATTATATTTATCTCTGCGGCAGAATAAAAAAGGAAAAAAGACTAGCATCTGACATATAAAATAACCCTACAAATGTGATTTACCCATAGAGCAGTGTTTGTGTTAGAGTGATTTAATTATGCATTTAATGCTAGATGCTATGGTATTCATTTGATAGGCAATCTAACATTCACATACAAACTGTAGCTGTTGGATCATTGTAATCCTCTGAAAGGATACTAACTTATTTTTTCCCTGCAAGTTCTTCACATACTCAGTATGTGCAATTCGAGTTTAAAGGTTGCATTTTCCTCTGTCAGTAACAGGTTTTTTTAGAAAAATATCCCAGGGAATGTGCCAAATTTCTTTATAAAAATTATCTCTTTTTATTCCCCCAAAGGATCACTTAAAGTGAGTACAATTTCCACCCTCAGTTTGCAGGGGCAACTGAGTCTCAGACAGTGAAATGAGCATCCTCAGGTCACACGGGCTGGTTATGCAGAACCGGAAGTGACCTTGGTCTGCCTGACATCAAACCCCTGCACTCAGGAAATTTACCATACCGACACTAATGGGTTGTTATCAGCTCAAAGAGGAACTTCCACACTGTGGGGTTTTGTTTTCATTTTTAACATTTCCAGCCCATCGAGGACTCTTATTTTTGTAAAATACGATATAATGTTACAGCAAAGTCAAATTGCTATAAAAGTTTTGAAATGATTCGCTTTCTCATTTCTTAACTCATTATAATTTGATCATAAACTGTTCACAAACCGGTTCCAATCTCCTTTCAGTAGCAGGGATTTAAATTCCAATTTGGGATTCCTTAGATCTCACTTTCTAGAAGTTTCTGGTGTCATTGAATTCAAGATGTGGAAAGAGTTTCCTCCAGCAATGTGATTATTTTCATCTTTCGTCATAAATGACATCAAATGTCTAATATAATTTGAGAGCACCAGGAAGTTTTATTACCATGGCCCCAAAAATAGCCCTCTCAGAGAAACCCCCTCAGTTTTATGAGCTTCCTACATTGTGCCTTGTAAAGCAGGATAGTTTATAAAACGTTTCCATTTTTGCTTAGATATGTTTTTCATCATTATCCAAAATGTTATAGGGTGGTTTTAGGGTTTACGGTATTATTTGCAACAGGACTAAGAATCCAGTGTTTTACCCTACAGTTGTATTTCTTTCTTGATGCTTAGAATTCACTTTTCCTTCTGAGAACTTGGCCGAAGTCTAAAGTTCGGTAAGATTCTCCTTCACATGGCGTGGATAAGCAAGAGGACTGAGCATCTCTTTAGACAAACCTACCGGTATTTCTAGCAAGTCTAAAGTTAAACACGTCCAGCCCGCACTCTCTGGGGTTCTATTTTGAGTTGGGTAGGTATTGGCAAAAAGAAATGGTGCTGTTCTCTTTAATCAAACTTATTGGCTAAGAGAGGGTTATCATTTATCTAACTATATCCGAGATGGGCAATCTTCTGTGACCACGGGGGACAGGAGGAAATTTAATGAGGGCAGACTTCTGGGAGTAAAACAAAAGATCCTGGTGGGAACTTAGCTGAATGGAAGGGACTTACCCCATGTGAAGGCATTCACAGTCAATATTGTAAAGCTCTGTATGAGGCAAACAAAACAGGTGTCTGGGCTGCATTTCTATTTTCATCTTCTGTCTGCAGCAGCGTGAATGTTTCAAAGCTTTAAAATACAATAAAAGCTAGTTCTAAACCATTCAGCTTCATCCAATATAAAAATATAATTTTCTGATTTATAAGCTACTTATATGGTTTCCCCCCAACAACTAAAATTCTCCTGGTTTTGAAGACCATGTCAAGGAGAGGGGAGAACGTGTAAATAAGAAGCAGAAAATGAAGGACGTGGCGGAGCCAGGCTGCCTCTGATCCACGGAAGCTGAGGTGGTGGTTTTGCATGGGGGAGAGGTAGGGTGGGTTTGCTGAGGACGGGGTTCACAAGGGAGGTGCAAACCGAGTTGAGGACATGTTCTACTCCTGGTTAAGACTTAATGAATTCTTACTGTGTGCAAACACTGTGCTAGGCGCCTTGCATGGGATGTTATCATTTATTACTTTCAACAACTTTGTGAACCAGTTATTCTCAGTTTCTCTGAGGTGAGCAGGGTTTTCACTAGGGGGACTTAAGCACATCTGGATTCTTTTGTACATCGTTACCATATTTACATGCATAATTCATAACTTCTTAGAGCAAATATTGAAGGTGGAAGAGATTTTATGCATTTTAAGTGTTCTTATTTACCTAGATAATGACTTATTTTGTGTTTATTCCTCTCATCGCTGTCAGATCCCCCGGGGAAGGGCTTGTCTCTGTTCTCTTTGGAACCCATGAGCATGTATGTTGTGAGGGCGGGGTTTCCTGTCTAGTTCATGGATGTGTCTCTCATGAATAGAGTGGCATCTGCCTCATACTAGGATCTCAGGGAACATTTCCAAAAGAGTAAGTGAGTGAATGAATTGTTCTTATCTTACAGGTGAGGATGGAAAGATTTAGTAACCTGGTTAGGGTTACGTGATTCAATCTGAATAAAAAAACCACTGCTCTTGACAATAAGGTTAATCTCTGTGCAATGAAGAACCATTAATCAGAATAATTTCTTGTGTAAATCTGGACTTGGATGTAGATGGTCCTGGCCTCAGTGGGGAGAATGGATGGCCATATGGGGTCTGGGCTGTGGTGGGCACTGAGCCCAGGACTGAGCCACTCTAATAAAAGAGGTGGTGGGAGATCAGACAGACACCCTTCAGGACATTTTGATAGGCATAAGAGAAAGGTTGTCACAGATGACCTTAAAGTTTCTAGAATGGGAGACTGAATCTTCACAGGAGTGTCCAGAAATTTCTTCTTCATCCCTGACCGAAGACCAGTCCCCTCCTTGACTGTATGACCTTCTACAGGAGGAATGACAGGTAGGAAAGGAACAAAAGTAGGACATCTCCACCTGCCCGGCTGAGTCAAGCCTGAGAATTGCAGGACTTATAGGAGCTCAGTCCTCCTCGTGTCCAGTTTGAGGAACGGGTGAGAGAATAGAATACAGATGAACAGTCCCTCTCTTAGGGTAGCTCAGAGCAGCAGCCCTAAATCACCTTTCCGGTCCAGCTCTAAGAGCAAGTACAGGTCTGCATATGAGAAGTTTACCTGAGTTACCCATGTTCATTCCACCTCTGAGGGTCGGTCTGTGTGTTCATGGCGCTTTCCCTTCCAGTTGTTGCTGCTTTAAAACATATCATCTTTCGGATGGTCCAAGTGCAGTGGTGTTTACAGCTAATTGATTGCAACCACTTACAGACCTCTGTCCTTCTCCACTCCTCCTGCTTCGCTTGACTAGCCTTAAAAATACAAAAACAAAGACCATATCATCTTTCACTTTTTAGCAGTTGTTTTAGTGCTACTCTCTTATAATGCATGTTAGATGTATGTTTTGATTTTTAGTAGTCATAAGCAATTTAAAAAGACCATTTTTTTTTCATCCTTATATATATCTATGCTTTGGCTCTCTTAGAACTTGTGCTATAGTCATCGTATGGTGTATGTGCTCAAATAATGCTGTTATTATACAGCAGTGACAACTTCTCGATTGAATAAATTCCCTTGAAGTCAGTGATGACAGGTAGGTAGACAGATGGATACATAGGTAGGTAGATAGACAGACAGAGAAAGAGATGATGGATAGATAAAGGGAGTTTTTAGATAGAGGACAGATAAATAGGTGATAGAGGATGGATAGACAGATAGATATTAGATAGATAGATATTAGATAGATAGATAGATGATAGATGATAGGTGATAGAGCTCTCTACCTTTGTGACACAGTTGGATGGATAGGCAGATGAGATAGCCCAGCATGACCATTCCCAGTGAATAATTCCTACCTGGTGGACAATTACCTACCTTTGAGGAGGTGACCTGTCTATTTTTAAGACAATAGGGTATCATTGCCGAAAAAGGTGACCTTATTCTTGTTTCTTAAAGAAACTGTTCTAAGTGTGGGAAATTTATTTCCAGGGACTAGATTACTCATTGGGAGTATGAGACAGGTAGTAAACATCTATTAGCTGATGTGAGACACCAGACAAGATACAGTTTTGATTTTCTCAGAGCCTACATTTTGAAAAAACACTTTAACCTATTTGAAATTCACTGGAGATCCTAATAAAAAATAATACATATTTAGGAGTTGGATTAGTGGTGTAACAGGATTCTCACAGGCCTCTAGGAAATCTTCCTCTCTGCCTCTAACAATTTTGTTTTGCTGAAGTATTACTGATTTAATGTCACAGGATTGGAGCTCTATATTACATTGGAATACAATACATAATGAACCTTAATGCCAGATGTAGCCTTTATCACAAAAGCCTTACGGACATTGAATTGTAGGAGAATTTAGTTTAGAGATAATATAAGCTTGAAAGCATGATTGTTTGCTAAAAACATTATAATTCTAAACTCAGTGATACTTTATGCCAATTAATGATTTTGGGATTATTTATTAGAGCATTTCAAGTTCACAGAAAGTTTTAAAAGCCCAGAAAGTGTTTACCACACTGTCATCTCAAAAGCAATAGAAGTGAAAGCAAAAGGAAATGCTTCAACCACCTTCATTAAGAAGTTTATTGAAGTGCTCATTTCAACAGCAGGGTATAAACAGAGAAAACAGCCTTTAGAAATAAATATTAAAAGCTCATCTCCATAGACCTATAGGAGAGAACAGAGAGCTAACAACATTTGATATAGCTTGGGAGACTATTCCTCAGCTGGAAATGCACCAAAGAAAACCTTTCTAAGAAAAAAAATTTTTTTTTTTTTGAGAAAGGAACGGAAATTTTCTGAAAGCCTATTAAAACACTCAGTGTGAAATAATAGAAAAAATTAAAGGATGCGTCATAAAATAATACAGACTACAAAATCAGCAGGTTATAACAGAAAAGGAAAAATACCACCTCAGTCATGTTAATAAAATGAGAAGTGAAATTAAACACTATAAATAAAATTTCCTATAGTCTTTAAAAAGAAAATGTTTCAAAGGGAACCATTTTTCTGAGGCCTGTTTCAAATAAGTCCCCTTTCAATGAAATGCTCTCATTCTACAGCTCAGTCTGGCTTGGGGTCGTGACATGTGGGTGCTGGGCAGTGGCGTGGTAGAAAGAGCAGGGTTTTGCAAGGAAATGATATCCAGTTCAGCTCCTGGTCCTGTTTGGTGTTACACAGCCTTAGGCTATTACTTTATCCCCAGGATCTTGGATTTGCTATCTTCGAGTTGCATGAGGCCCATTTGGGCTGGTGATGAGAGCGTAGGTTTTAGAAGTGGGCAGATCTGAGTTGGAATCTGCCATTACAACCTTATGGGCGAGCAAGTTATCCCCTACAGAAGCCTGTCTCCTAATCTATGAGAAGGATACTAATATACACCTCTCGTGTTTGCCAGGATTGCATAAGCTAACTGAAAGTGTTCAGTTTAGCACCTGGTACCTAGCAAAAGCTCAATAAATGAGGGTCAATGTGACGTTGGTGATAATGACAGGAAAGATTAAGTGATACACTAATACAAAGCTCTTGAAATCTGGCAAGTTGTAGGTAAACAGAAATTCTCTTTCCTTGTCCTACTATTTTTGAACAAGACATAAAGTCCTTAATGGCAAAGGCCGGCAGGTACCATGGTGCCTATTACTACAGATATTTGGTTAGTATCTGTTAAATCAATGACCAACCGAATAACCACAGACATGCTCCCTTCACGACTGTATAGTATTTTGGAGAGTCTGATCATTCTGTGTCTTCCTTACCTCCTTTGAAAAGCAGAACAACCCCATAAGCTAAGTATCACTGCTATATTTTCCCCATTTTTCAAACATGGGTAGGATTCAGAAAAGTTGACGTGTACTAACTGAGTGACATAGCTGGTTAGTGGATCCAGTGTTGCTATCGCTTAATTCAGTGTACTTTCTCTGATCACACACAGATTTCGGGAAGTTCGAGAGTTTTGTACAGAGAAGTTGCTGCTCACACATAAGAAACAGACTTCTTATAGGAACACACCAAACTCCCCCAAAAAGATAGTCTGGGAAACACACAGCATCGACAGCTCCGTATCCTTCTTTAGAAATAGAAGCTAGAGCTTCGTGGGCCACAGACAGCTTCTTAGGGACATCTTTTCCAAAGATGCAGACAAAACCCAGTGTTATTCTGCTCACTTTGTACAAAACTGGAGAGAACAAAACACAGGGGACCTGGATGTTCCTTTAATCAATTTCAGGCCCAAATTTCACAACTGGCATCTAAAGTCAAATGAATGTTATGGGGGCCAAAAAAATGGAAAAGAATGGAAAAAGGATGCGAAACAGAAATGTTTCTATTTACTGAGAAAGTAATGCTCCTATTTACTGAAATTGAACCAAAAAGAGCAGACAAGGATATTCTCTCTCCTCTTTCCCTCTCTCTCCTCTTCTTATTAACCTTGTTCTTTTCATGTTAAATCAATTTGTTGAATTCCTGTCTCCTGACTCCCCACTTCCCTTCCTGTCTTAAACTCTGAGGATTAATGTAACTGGCGATCAGATCTGGGCAACCAAGGACCACAGGTGGCTTTTGCTTGTAAACAGAAAGCTAAGGTGGTTTTATTGTTTATATGGAAGTCATTGAGCAGATCAGTGGGTGGATTAACTAGAAACTCTTCTTCCTGGGAAAGGTCAGACTTGTGCAAATAGGGAGGGCTCCTTGCAAGCTTGTTCTCACTGCCTGGAAAACCCCGTACCTGCCCGCCCTCACATCTCCTGGGATGCAGGTCATCACCCCCATTTTATTAAAGGTAATTAATAATTATGTTACGGTGACTGCCTCTCTGATATTCTTAAAATGGAAACACCCAAGAGGGGAACACCGGGGCAAAAAGATCTGGGATTTAGAGAATACATGAGAAAAATCTTTAAATTAATTTCAAATGAGGTAATTATTGCCCTAAATAAATGGTGTGGTCTAGAGTACAGGGAACATTTTTTTCAGTTTGCTTGAGGTCCATTCTTTGAACAGGTAGTACAATTATCCTGCAAGTGAGAAGCCAGGAGTCTGATGCGGGGAAACAGGAAGACTGAGTACGCTTTTCCAGCTCAAGGAAGAGTCGAGCTGCCTTTCGAGTGGCAGGTAGCACAGTGGGAAGAAGGTGCGCTTGACCAAGACTGAGGCCGAGGTCAGACGGGCTTTCTTTTGATCAGCTCTGTGGCTTTGGAGAGCTTATCCAATCTCTTTTGCTTCCCGGGCGGTGGTTGCGTTTGTGAGGACACATACGACATAGGGCATAGTGAGCGTTCAGTAGAGAAGCTCCCCTGGGACTCCGAGCGCACCCCTCAGGTTGGTCATGCCTCGTAAAAGCATCAGGGTCCCGCTGCAGAAGGGAATGCGTCCAGATCATTTGTTCCACGGGATTTGCCGTTCCCAGATTGCGTGGCTGTGCAGTCAGGAAGGGACGCGATGTGCTCCGAGCGTTCATCAGTCTCGGCAGGCTAGTCGTGAACTGAGCTGAACGGAGCCCAAGGAACTCACTGCTAGCGCCCGGAGGCGCTGCTCTCAGACCCTCTCCGCCCGGCCAGGTAGACAGTCAGAGGTGTCTTAGGAGACTTAATCAATCATTTGCCTGTGAATCTTGATCCAATGAACTGGCTAATTGCCTAGCGTGATCCTGAGGTGGCATGCAGATAATGACAGTGACGCTAAGGATGGCCCAAGATAGTCAATAAAGGGCCCGTTAGAAATGCAAAGCGCAAAGAGCTACGTGTTAGTGAGCAACAGAGAGCGCAACGCATCGGGCAATGATGATAGAATCCAGCATGTTTTCATGCTGCTAGGTCAGTGAGGAAGAAAAATTAAAATGTACTAAAAATGAGCAAATGATATGCAGGAGAGATTTTGGCTCTCAGCCATGATCCTGCAACCTGGTGGAAGGGGCATTCTGCGGAGACTGTGTCTGGGGCTGCCCCAGACACCCTCCCCCCACCCAAGGATGGCAGGACACTGCTGAAACTGACAGGCTGAGATCAAAGGACACCCGGAGGTGAAATAAGATGGCCTTTTGTTAGTGTCTGCCTTCCTGGGGCTGAGAGTATAAACAAAGATGTGGCCTTCACAAAAACACGACTATCCACCAGGATTCTGCAGACCCCAAGTCAAAGAGTTCCCTGGAATCGAAACTTCTCAGGGGTATTAGATAAAAAAAAAAACA
Organism: Phoca vitulina; assembly: GCF_004348235.1. Lineage (NCBI taxonomy): Eukaryota > Metazoa > Chordata > Mammalia > Carnivora > Phocidae > Phoca > Phoca vitulina. The sequence continues at coordinate 6,404,852 of NW_022589708.1, forward strand.
AAAACAAAAACAAAAAAACCCATCACTAAAATCCCTTGTCACATGTCTTTCTGTCCTAACAGGCTCCTCTGAAGAGGAAACAAGGAATTCTGTGTGCAGAAGGACAGTTTCGGTGAGTGCTAAAGAAAACCCAAATCTGAGGTCCAGTGGTAATTTATCCGCAAACTTTTGTGCGGGCCCCCTTCCTGCCTCTCTCTCCCTTCTTAAGTCCTCAAATTGGAAGGAATTCATTTTGTTAAGAAGAAGTTAATTCCAACATTCCTGCCCCTGTTTCAGGAAAGGGAAGGGCCTGATCTCAGGTCTCTGCGCACGTAGGGCACCCACTGACTCCTGAGTGCTGAGGCTCCCGTCTCCCACGAAGGGGGCTGAGCGGGTGGAAGGTCCGGAGCCTTTCCTCTAGAACTCACTGTGTTCTGCTTATCAACTCCAATAGCTCTACCCTAGATCTTAGCTGCTAAATAGCTACATTTTTCCATCTGTGGCAACTGTATACATTTTCTTGAATCTTCAGATTTTTCTGGAAAAGCATTTTAAGTCTTCTCATCTCTGCAACTGTGATTCTCAAACTTGAACACATTGCTAAAAATGCCAGTTCCTTAACTTTATGATTTTAGCGATGTGGCTTGGTGAGTCAGTAGGTAGCCACAGAAGCTGCATTTTTATGAACACTTGAAGTGAGGGTAATCCAGGCTGTCTGCACGCCACACGGAGAAATAAAACTCAGCCTGTGATGCTTGCTGAGGCTTACTTCTCTAGCCTCCCATTCTTGCCCATCTGTGACAGTATCTGATTTTGCCCAGCCTTGGGTGGTCTTCTAGAACTTGAGCTCTCAATGACCTGTTTCTGCCAAGCTTCTCTGACTCAGCTGTACTTTTGGGTCTGGTCACGCCTGGCAAACGAAACTGATACTCCAGAATAAAGTTTTGTGTTTTCTGTCCTGTCATATAAATAAGACAAGAGAACAGGGAAAAATGGAAGGTAACCAGGTTTTTGTGACTGTTGTTTTTCTCTTCCTGTCTTCTGTCCTCATTCAGAGAAGCAATTGTACCTGAAAATATCCACCAAAATGCATAGAAGTAGTTCAGGAGGAGAAGAGACATCCAGAGAACACAGGTGAGCTGGGGAGGGCAGGAGGGACAAATTAGAATATATGTTTGGAAGTAGTGGATGAAGGCCAATTGCCCTGAATTGATTCTTTCAGAAATTCACAAATAGGTCAGTGAGTGGATGTGAGCTTTCCCCTCCTGTAGCCAGCCTTAACTGACTTTTTCTCGCTCTCTCTTTCCATGGGTAGTTATCAAAGAGAGGAATGTTAATTCTATGGAGTTCTTTTACTTTCTCTCTCCTCTTGCCTATGTGAGGACGTGACTCCTGTGTCCCACTCCTGGGATGGACAGGCAGGAAGCCCCTCCCGAGAACACCGTGATTCTGTCCAGGGCCTTGATGTCTGTGCTTTGCAAAAGATGGGGACTGTTTAAATATTAACTAGTGCTCATTTGATATATATAGCGCAAAACTTTATACCTTTTATTGATTGTGAAGACTAATAAATAATTGTGGGTAATAATTATATCACAGAAATTGTTATACATTTTTTAGGAACTTAAATAATGTTCTCAATCATCGAATAATGTTTAATTCACATAAGATATATTTACTACACTGACTGATTTTAAATGAAACATCCATCTCACCAATGCTAATTGAAATGAAGACATTTAGGCTGTAAGACCCTTACTGAGAACTCTTCTCTTTGCCCCAGCTTCTGCAGACCCAGAGGCCTTCCTCGTGGTTTCATGTTCCCTTCTGGGCACTGGAGTCTCAGATTGCATGAGATTACAAGGCATTATTCTTCATCTATATTTTTACCCTTGCTCTACTCCAAATTAAGTCAATTCTTTGGTATTCCTAATTCTTTGCCTAACTACCAACTAATTGCCGATGAAGGCAGAGCATGAGAATTCGGAATCCTCCTTGCTTTTAAAACTATAATAAACTGTGTGATATTCCTTAGGTCTGTTTTCATTTTCACAGAGATCTCATAATGACCAAGAATGCATAAAACCAAGGTAGTTGTCTCTCAAACAGTGAGATTTCAGAAATTATACATAGACAGGGTAGTGGTAAATATCAAATTATACCTTGAAGACATCCACATTGCCTGCTCGTATGCAAAGTTCCATGCACAATATTAGCCTATATGCAAATTAGGCTAATAGTAGCCTGCATCTAAATAATTGTACCCATGTCAATTAAACATACACTAGGAGTGGGGCACCTGGGTGGCTCATTTAGTTAAATATCAAGCTCTTGATTTCAGTTCATGATTTCGGTCATGATCTCAGGGTTGTGAGCTCGAGCCCCGCATGGGGGCTCTGTGCTAACGGCAGACTGCTTGAGATTCTCTCTCTCCCTCTCCCTTTGCCCACCCCCACTTGCATATGTGCTCCCTCTCTAAATAAAATATGCGCTAGGAGTAGTTTTTGGCTCAAGCACGATCTCTATTTTTCTTTCAGATACTTAAAAAATATCTTTTCTGTTCCTTTTTTAAAGTATCACTGTCATCAATGGGGAAAGTCTAGAATGATCTGTGTGGTTGTAGTTTAGAGTTGAAGACATCATTAATACGAACTCATATTTAGCTTGATGTAGATCACGTGGCTACATACAGAAATATTTGTAGATGTGTATCATGCACAGGCTAGTACACGGGCATGTATTCCTTGCTCTGTGGGCTGACGGGGACTAGAAGCAACAGCACATGAGTGCACCGGCTCCCAGTACGCGCATCTCTAATTCCATTCTCTAAGGAATAGAACCGGGGCTCCTGGGAGCAATGGGTGAGTTTAGGACTTAGGAAGGACAATACAAGATGATCCTGGAGCATTTTGAACTGTCAGGAGGTACGGACGTACTCGAGAAAAAACCCAAGCCCACATTAATGGGGTACGTCAAAGGGACATAAAAGCAAACTGAAAGAGCCAAAAGGCCAAACTGGAATAATTTGAGCAGCAAAGTCACTACAATATTATTAATTATAATCCAAAGAATAAAACAAATATGCGTAAGTCCACACTGCTGTAAATAAATGGTTGAATAAGTTAATAAGTGGGAAAGAAGAGACAAATGGCCATGCAGACCCTCCCCCCCTTCAAGGAGGCTGAGCATAATTCCCTACAGCATGGGCTGCTCACAGTGCTTCCTCCTAAAGAACACCTTGTGAAAAGGGGTTTTAAAAAAGAATAACTTTAGGGGTGCCTCAGTGGCTCAGTTGTTAAGCATCTGATTCTCGGTTTTGGCTTAGGTATCAAGCTCCGTGCTCAGCTCGGAGTCTGCCCGAGATCCTCTCTCTCCCTCTCCCTCCCCCCCTCTATTCCTCCCCTTGCTCTCTCTCTCTTACTCTCAAATAAATAAATATGTAAAATCTTAAAAACAGATTAAAAAATAATTTTTACAGTTAAGAAACCTGACAAACACTATCTCAGCCAAGTGATTAAGGCCAACGTCAACTATCCTTAATATGATGTGACAAAAAACACAAACTACCTCTCTCTTCTTTCTCCCCAAAACACATAATCCCAGTCTAGTTATGGGAAAAAAATCAGACAAATCCTAATTGAAGGACAGACTACAATATATCCAACCAGTGCTCATTAAAAACAGTTAAGGTCATTAAAAAATAAGGTAAGTCTGAGAAACTGTCAAGAGTTATCTAAAGAGATGGGGTGACCAATTATAAGGTGGTACACTAGATGGGATCCCAGAACAGAAGAAAGGGCATTAGGTAAAAACTAAGGCAAGCAGAACAAAATTTGGGCTTCATTTAAAAATAATGTGTAGCAATATTTGTTCATAATTGTAATAAATGTATCATACTAATATAACATGTTAATCATAGGAGAAACAGTGTGGAGTATATGGGCGCTCTGTTTTAGCTTCACAATTTCTCTGTAAGTCTAAAACTATTCTAAAAAATAAAATTTATTTAAAAATGGCAAAAATATTCTTAAAATTTTCAAAATGGAGAAAAGATAGCACTTTAGTCCATTCTGTCTCAACCATTAATAGGAAATTTGCATTCTCATTCATTTGTAATTTTAACTCTTAAAACTTTCTAGAGAGCACCCTAAATGTAACATATTTTCTATTCCCCTCCTTGACATTTTACTAGGTTCCAGGAGAGAGAGATTAGACCACCACAATATTATTACTTCTACAGACTCCTCCAAATATATTTTCAATATATTTTTTTATTTGACACTTCCCTTTATTTTTGCTCTCTTAATTCTTTTGTTATAAACTTTGAATCTCTCAACAGTATACTTAGCAATTTAAGCTTCACCAGTTAGATGTGGATTGAAATTTTATCTCCTAGTTTCACAGTGATAATTTAAGTGACACAAATTACATACTCATTTAGGAGGTAAAGCATGATCATCTCCATAAACCAGAAGGCTTGAGATATATCCGAACAATGTAAAAGTTTCATCTTGTTATACTAGACTAGTTTACTAAAACTCACTTTGCATAGGCAGTTGAGACATTGCTTTTAAGAGAGACCAATAAAAATACTTTTAATAAACTAAACTTAATACACATATAGTTAATGATTCTACTCTCCAGTGTACATTTTTATATTATAAATGTTATTCTATTAAAAAGTACAAAACAAGATCACATTGTTTTTAATGTAGAATTAAGAAAACATGTAGGAATCTATTTTTAGAAAACATGTTTTATTTTGTTATTACGTGTTCACATTATACATACAAAATTAAAGTGTTTGGTTCTTTGCTGCTTCTTTTTTTCCCCTTTTTTAATGTGCTAAGAGTTAGGAGATTATGAGTATTTGCTGATTGCTCCAAGATTCCAATATCTGCTCTTAAATTCTGATGCAATGGCCCAAAGGCATTTCTACTTAGATATCTCATTATCACTTCTAACAATTCTAGTGTTTTTAGAAAGATTTGCACTCAATCTGGCTTGCTTTCTTGTTTCTGCTAAGAGTACCATTTTTCTCATCTTCTTATTCATGGTTTCTTTCTCCCATTTTTTTTAAAGATTTTATTTATTTGTCCGAGAGAGAGAGAGAGAGAGAGAGAGAGAGAACACAAGTAGGGGGTGGGGCAGGCAGAGGGAGAAACAGACTCCCAGCTGAACAAGGAGCCCGATACGGAACTTGATCCCAGGACCCGGGATCATGACCTGAGCCGAAGGCAGATGCCCAGCCGACTGAGCCACCCAGACATCCCAACTTTCTCCCATTTTGAAAGCCATTCATTCATCACGGATGCAAAGACATCTGATTTTGTGTTGTGTATTTTTGAGATCTCCTCTATCCTTCTTGAGTTGTGTCACCCTTTAAAGTCTTGGGCCACAGTACCCTGGAATCATAACTGATTTTTTTGGGGAAAAGGGCTTTTTCAATATGTTTTGGATCTATGTACCAAATCCTAGTTCCCTAAACCTTCTTGTGTTAATTTCTGTAATGTGTCCACCTGGTCTTCTGGCCACACCTTCCTCTGATACTGAGAATCAGTCCTTCCATTTCTTCTCTGGCCTCCATCTGTCTTCCTCTGTTCAATGCCTTTGCTCTTTTAATTACCCCTCTCTTATCTTCTGAATCACCCATTTATCCCTTTATGCTAGGTTATTTCCTTAGCATAATAAATTTCTCTAGTATCTCCTGTTTTATAAAATTGTGCTCCTACCCTATGTCCTCCCTACATGACTGTCCCATGCCTCTACTCGGCATTCACTGCACAATTTCTCAAGGGATTTGTTAAGCCTCGCTGTCTCTATTCCTCACTTCTCATTCCCATTCACAATTCAATTCACTTCAATTGGATTTCCTTCATCCCCGTTTTAGTGAAACTGATCTTGCTAAAGTCTTTAGTGACTTCCAAGTTGCTAAGTTCAAGTGAATACTTCTATATCCAATGTTTAAATTACTTAAGCCACATTTAACCAATTGACCATTTCCTTCGTCGTGTATTTTTGCTTGACCTGCATTTAGTCCCCCTTATTTAATTAGTATACCCTAATTTTACTTTAGGGGATCACCCAACCAGGACCACTCTGAGATACAGGCATGAAGTTCACTACTCTGGGTTCTGTTGTTTAAAGAATACATAGACATCTTTATCACTTGAGAGCCAGTGCTCAGCACTGACCAAGGAGGATCTGTATTCCCAACATGTGCTCTAATGCCTAAAACAATTCAGGCTTCAAGCAAAATCTTTCCATGTCTCTTGCCCAGCGTCCTTAAAAGATGACTGTGTCTAAGTGTCATGGAGTTTTGTGGTTATACCCCTGCTGGTGTAGAAATAGATGCTGGTTTGGACTGGATAATGAGCTATCGTTTCCCAGTAGTGCTGGATGCTTATTTTCTTGTTTCACTTTGTGTTCCCATACATAGCTCCAGAGGCATACTGTAATAGTATGGCGCTATTTATGTGTGAGTGTGTTTTTGCATGAGGTAGTTGAGAAACATTTGTAATTGTCAATAATCCCTGTTATTCAAATTTTGATGCGTGTAGGTCTGTATTTACCAAGTGTGAGGCATGATACTTAATTCCCATTTTGGCAGATAGATTTTAAATTCTACTCTTGTTTTTATCAACGTTACTTAAGATTTAATTATTTTTTAGATTTAATTACTTTTAATGTAGATAAAGTTTAGTTTGTGTAAATGACTTACTATGTTTTGATATTAATTAAAACTTACATTTTACCTTTTATGTTTTGAAGATAATTTTGAATACCTTTGAAGAAAGATGACATTTAAAAAGATGAAAAAATTGTCTTAGCTCTTCAAATTTTATATATACTCTACTATACAATTTTGATGAAAATCTCCTTTAAATTTATATGTTTGAATAGTTCATTTTCTGATATTTCATATCACGATAAAAATCAAATTATGTAAAAATAATGATCATAATGATTTAATTAGTATTTTTCTGAAATGAAAACAAAAAACGATTTATGTGAGTAACTATATAATAATTTATAAATTGTGTGTCTTAATGTCATTATTCATCTAAACATGCTCAATAATATGGTCTAGTCATCTTCCATGTCTTGCCAAATTTCAGCTAAGTAAAATTATATGTTACACATATTTCTCCATTTGTAGGTATATTTGCCCAGGTAGGAGCAAATAATATATTTTAATTTATTACCTAGATTTATAATGTTTAATTACTTAATCACATAGTTTGTGGGTCTTCATTTCTACTCTTCCCCTAGAATAACAAATTCTTGCATATGTAATTTTTAAACAGAACAACGCAATGACTAAAAATATTTAGATTTCAGCAAATGCACTGATAAGACCATAAATAAGGTCCAGTTCCTAGACCACCTAAGTTTTCAAAGTTTTCTCCAGTTTTTCTTCAATTCTGTGTCCCTCAAAATACTTTCCCCATCAATTTGTTTCCTGAGGTTAGCCTAATCTGTTTTCTATTGTTTGAAATCAAGGAACCATTTTTGCCTTCAGCAATACTAAATGTTCCTGGATTTTGTTTTATACCTCACTGGATTCTCTTCCTCATTCTTTTTTGCCTGCCCTTCCTCAAGAGTTCTTTTAGAATTGATTCTGGGCCCTTTTCTCTAGCTACAGTCTCACACTTAGGAGATTTTTTCTAGTCCCATGACCTTACGTACCCTCTAGTGCTGATGACTCCTACACTTTAACGACATTCTGGACCTTTCCTCTGATCTCCAGATTCACAGCAGGTGCTCAACCACTATGCGCTGAATGAACATGGCAGTATTGGTGGATATCGAAGGAAATGGGGGGGTTGTTAGTGTGAAATAGTAGTTGAAGCGATTGGCTGTAAGACCTAGATACTAGATACTAATACTCAAAGACTATGCACTAGACACTGGATGACACCGTATCAAGTGACGCTTATGGGCAGAGGAATAAGCAGAGGCCATTGAAATGATGATATGGTGAATGAAGATAGCATGCATGTACAGAGTGAACAAGGTAGTGCAGCGGGAAGCTGTGGCCCAAAAGAGGATATCAGATTTTAAAGTATTCGGACACGTTTAGGTAAAGATGAAGACGTCAATGTGTATATGACAGTGGGTTGCATAAATGAAGTAGCAGTAAAGGATGACAAGGATTTTTGAAGCTAGGTGTGTTGGAACACATCTTCCCAAACCAGACACTTAGGATGATTGTGAGCTTTGTGTCAACACCTCGGTGCATGCAGGGCCATGACATGGAAATTGGCAAGATGACAAGAGCCCGTTATAGGAAGGACTGGTCTGACAATAAGGAGTAAGAACAATATCCCCAGAGCCAGTATTCCCACCTCTTGATCTCAGCATGAGGACTATAGGAGGAGAAAGAGCATAATAGTTAAATGAAGGAAGGGAGGGGAAGAGACAGCAGGAGAGACAGGAGGGAAGGGACAAAGATGGGAGCTCCCCAGTGATGCTGAAGTAGGGGGTGTCTGAATAGAGGTAACACAAGCTGCTGAACAAAGAAACTTCAAAATGCATAATGACTCAAACACAGTGGGAATTCAGTTTTCTCTCTAGCCCAGCCTGAGCAGCTCCAGATACACGATGGGAGCTTGGTTCCACATAATTCTCTGAGGAATCAGGCTGATAGGGGACCTTCCATCCTTAACGTCTAAGATGCCAATGGTCATTCCATCCAAATGACCAATGAGAAAAAAAACATGAGTGATCATGACTGGAAGGTATTTACAGTTTAGGGAATCAGGCTTGCAGCTGTCACCCATTATTTCTGCTGACGCTCCTTTGGCTACAACTCAGTCTCCTGGCCTCAGCTAACTGCAAGGGACCCCGAGCCAGAAAGCTTCATTGTGTGTCCGGGAGCAGAAGGAACCCTGGATCTGGATGAGCAAAGAGCAGTCTCCATCAATGTCTTTGCCCTCTGAAGTTCACTAAATTAAATAAAATGAGTAACATACAGGGTTTTATTTTTCTTTTTCTCTCTCAATCCTTTAAAATACTCAGATGTTTAGCAGCTACTATTCAGATGAGTCAAAACTTTCTTTCTTCACTGACATGAGGGTGCTGTACAGCTATAGTCTGAATTTGCATGTCTCTGTCATTCTCTCCAACTGGAAATCTGATTCCCAACTCCATTCGACTAAAATAACTTCCTATAAAAAGATCTAGGAATTCCCACAAGTACGGCTCAGTCAGAACCTTTATTTAGTCTCTTTAAAATGGAAAACCATTTGGAAAATAAAAATTTCAGGATGAAACAGTGTGCATAGACATTGTAATTAAAACAAACATGAAAAAACAGCAATGAAAAGCATTGGTCTTGGAAAATCCAGGAGGAGGAACATGCATAATTCAATGTCATCATCAGTATTGCTAATTGCTTTGAAGACACTTGCAAGCTCCTACATTATCCATATAAGTCTAAGAACCAACTGTGTCCTAATGAGTCACATTGACTATTCGACTGACTTCTCAACAGTCATGAGGGATGATTACATGGATTTCTTGGCATCTTAGCATTCTGCCAATTTCCCATCTCTCTACCATCTCTGCCCACTCTTCTCTCTCTTCTTGTTCCCTACACATAGGCAAGTTGCTTTTCCTATGCTCTTACCCTCAGCAATCCTATCTCCCTCCTATCTTCAACAATCATCTCTCTTAGATGTTTCCCCTATTGATTCATCTCTTACCTGCCATTTTAGATGTCCTTCCACCACCTAAAACTAAAAATGTTCGGGATTATGCTATTAACCACCAGCCAACACCTCTCCTTCATTAATCCTACTCATGTCCCCTTAGTTTTTGAAATCTGAGTTGTTTTCTGACAACGTACTTTCTCCATAATTAATCACCAGTCAAATCTAATGCTGCTAATTCCATCTTTCTGATATCCACCTCTCATATTTTACTCTTATTGCCTTATTATCCCCTGCATGGACAAGTGCAGTAGCCTCTCAATTAACATTCTCATCTCTAAATCTCACATTCATAGTTCACCTTTTTTACAAAATTAACCTAAATCATAGATATGATTTTGTCATCCCCATATTCAACAACTTACAGTAGCTTCTTGTTATTCTAATGGCATAAAAGTCCAATGATTTTAATATACCATACAAACTCCTTTGAATTTTTGCCTGGAGTTTATCTCTTAAGGTAATTCTTCACTTTTACCTAATTCTTTTTCTTGTGCTTTACCCTTGAACTACTTTGAAACTTTGATTTGTATCCTTAAGGAACTTTATGGCTCACTACCTTATAGTACTGTTTAGATTGGATTTAGGGAGAACACACAATATTTTCACAGCAAAAACGCGGGTATGGAAGTTTTCACAAGCTCACCTTGTCAAACTCGTCTTTATTTTGAGCTTATTTCCCTCAAAGGAAGACATTTTTATGGAATTAATTAGGATTTGGCTCTATCTAATCCCCTTTCCTCTTTAGGAATGAATGATACATAATTCTGGAGTTGTTTTTTGTTTGTTTTTTTGTTCTGTTTTTATAATAACAGTAGAAGTAGGTTGAATGTTTAATCTTGGGTTTGTGGACCACGCTGGCATCCCCATAAATGCCATTGTCCTGTCTGGCCCTTGTGAGCACCCACTGAGTTTACTTTGATTTCGCCAACAATCTGGACTATGGCCCACGCTGTTATTTGCAAGCACAGTCCCTCATCCCAATCCTGAGCTCTCTGCAAGTGTGCTGTCTCTAACGTGCACACCCATCCTGGGGGAGATGGGAAACATTGGTTGCTTTCCAGGAGCACTCTGGGATACTAGTGAATTTTGTGGGGCCATTGCAGGCCTCTAGTCCTTGATACCACATGCAGCACCCTTGATGTCCACGCACAGATCGTCAGAGTGCCCGCAAAGCTGCTGTTTCTGTTCTTCCATCTCTAAGTAGGAAGTAGGACAGTGTTCTTTCCTACTTTCACATTCTAAAACCTGTCTAGATTCTGATATCTCTCCCCTGGGCAAAATTCCTGCTGATGGGGCAGGTGATGGGGAATAGGAGGCCCCCAGCCCAGAGGAGAGAAACTGACTCCTGTCTATGGCACATGCACACATATTATGCTGGGAGTCCTTTCGCATCAAAAGGCCATGCTTTTGACACCTTTCTTTCAAATGATGCTTGAAATCGACTCTTTTTCTTGCTGTATCATTCCTTCTCTGAGCTAGTTGCCTTCTAAGGCCTAAAGTGTTAACTAAAATGAGTTGGAGTAGTGGAGGGGAGACAAAAGAGGTATTGTAGATGAAGAACACCCAGATTAATTTTTCCAAACAACCTTCTTGAAAGGAAGGGTGTGATAGATATAGAGCCAGATATGTAGATATAAACATCTAGCCTCGGTGATCCTCTGAGACTCTGGCATAAGAACTTAGGGATTTGAGAAATAGACTGAATTAATGAAAAATACAACATAGATCTTCCTACACATAATGGAATTTTTAGCCAAGTTGCTTCAAAGAATTCTAAAACTAAGTTAATTGAGTAGTTGCTCAGTGTTCTATTTTTATTTGATAAATAAAGCAGCCACTAAAATATTATGTTTCAAACCCTGGTAGGAGTTTGCCATTTAATTTGTTTCATTCACTTGTAAATGTTCACAACCTATCAGTAGGTGCTGAAATTTCTATAGCCTAGGTATAAAATGAAAGCTTTCAAAGTACTATTTTTCTCAGCGCCAGATATTAAAGTCTTAAATGGCCAATTCTAAGGATACTTGAACAGTGCTTACTGTTTTACAAATACTTTATATAACATGTAAAAAAATGACATTTATTAGCTCCCTGGTTATTTTTCTTTATGATTGTTAACAATGTAGCTCAGGAAGGGAAGAAAGGGATTGCATTTGAAATCTAATGGCTACAAATAATTAACTGGGAAAAAGCCACTAACAAGAAGGTGAATGGGAGAAACAAAAGAATGAAATTAAACCCTGATAGAGGGAGAGGTTTAAAGTACATTCACAAAATCAAAGACTCTCTTTTCCTCTTTTATTGGTTATTTTATCTTGGAGGCCTAAAAATGCCATTTTCAAATTAAATAAGAAAAAAAAAACACATTGGTGACTGTGATCTTAGAGAAATTGGAATTATAAAGATATTTGACTTCATAGTGGTCAGCATTAAAAATAACTTAAAATTTTTTTAGGAATAAGTGGCAAGAGAGAAGTTTTTTATGTGATCGTATCCATTCACTGGGTAAATAATTACTGAGCATCTAGTGTGATCCTGACTTGGTGATAAATGCTGACACAATCTTAAAATTACATCATGGAAACAGCTTAGCACAAAGGTCAGATTATGAAATCCTCTGAATAACCCGTCTTATCATTTATAAAAGGAAATGATGAGGAGGAAGATAAAACACATCTCATACATAAGCTCAATGCATAAAACACCAAGGTAGGGCATTCAGAAGTGGTTTGAAAACTGCTAATCAAAATACAATGTGAGGTATTTCACATTTCCGTCTAAGATTTTTTCCTTTCCATTTCGAATTTTGCCAACTTTGAAAATACCTAGCGTGAGAGGGAAATATGTCGTATGAGTTAATATGAATTATTATTTGACTCAGATTATACTATTTCCACCCACCGAGTTCACTGAAGTCATTTTCATTTTCTTGACTTCTGAAGTCTCTGACGCTATGTGATATCTATCTCCATTGAGCTGAATTGCACTTAGAAAATTATTTCTCTGTGCAATTCCAGGAGAGCTGGGTATCACGTGAGGCAGGTATTACTGTAAGATGTTGTGACTCAAAAGGGAAAGCTGCTCATTATGCCAATTACATTTATGGGAAGCAAGGGAATCCGGTTTCCCATCCCTCCTGCGAATTCTTTCAGCAAATTAAATTATGGACACACAGACTTGTTTAATTAATGGACTGCATTGCAACTCGGAATTGTATCATCTGTGCACAGAGGAATCACCATCTCACTGTCTCGGGGGTGTTTCCCTCTTGGCCTTGCATCATGGATGGCTATCCACAGCACTCAATTTTCGAGAGAAGAGAATCTCACGACTGTCACGTTTATACAAAACATCAACAACCTCTGATTCCAGCATTGTGCATTGTGCTCAGATGTTCAATAAATGTTTGATTAGAAAGAAATAGTCTGTGGTGCAAACTGTTTTTGTACCAACCACTAACTGCATTTTTTTTTACCAACCAATAACTTCAATGCTTTTATATGTCAGTGACGTGGGGTAGCTTGAAGCTTCTCGCGTGGTTATGTTGTATGGTTAAAGCTGATTGAATTAACAAAAGTAATATGAACAACTCTGAGATATTTCTGTTGCTAAGTGTACAAAAATTGAATTTAGTAAATGTTTATTGAGTTTATGTTTTAGTCAAAGCACTTTCTTTGGCATCCTGGTCTATTAAGCTAAGACTTAACCTTGGCAATTCACAGTTAACTAAGAGAGACTGAAATGTAAACATAAATTCCTGCAAGTCTATGTGATCAGTACCTTAACAGAGGGTTTTGCAATGTGCTATGGAAATACGGATTCAAAAGCAATTGTATCTATTTGAGGGAGTGATGGGGTAGTGGAGATAAGGGCCAGGAAAACCTATATAGTGTAAATAATATTTCAGCTAAGAGAACAACTTAAGCTAAGCCTTAGAAATATAATTAAAAAAATGAATCCCATTTCTGAGAACACCGAGCAGTCTAGTTTGGGCTGAGATTAGAAATGGAGACGCAAGGGCGCCTGGGTGGCTCAGTCAGTTAAGTGTCCAACTCTTGATTTCGGCTCAGGTCATGATCTCAGGAGTGTGAGATCAAGCCCCGTGTCAGGCTCTGTGCTGGGTGTGGAACCTGCTTAAGATTCTCTCTCTCCCTCTCCCTCTGCCACCCCCTCTCAGGGAAAAAAAAAAAAAAAACCGCAAAGGAGCACCGAGAAAGTCTGAAGGCTACGTATGCTCAAGAATTTCAATACTTCTGAGTGCCACAAACATCCATTTTTTGTCCCCATAGTCTTTTGACAGGTCACTCCCTCCTCCTCATGGTCGGCTGTGTGGTTTGGGGAAGCTGACCGTTTCATCTTCAACTGGAAGAACAAGTGATCAGGATAAGCCAATTTGCACGTTTTCTTTATCAAGACACTACTAAGGGATCAGGAGTAGATCTGACCAAGGAGTAGAATAACCAGAATGAATCTCAGGGCACACCAGGAACTGAGACAAAAATGTTTGTATGAGGATGAACGCAAGACTAGAAAGTGCCAGATCACATCTTGTGATTAAAAGCAGCTCTAGCCTCAGAACCAAGGGACAGACACGCAACAAAACAACCCTTCCGGCAAAGGAATACAACAGGCACTTGAGAGTAAGCGTCCTGAAATCAAGAAAGAAGTTTCAATCATTTGCAAATGACTAGTTGACTCTATTGGTTATGAATGTTGACTGGAAAAAACTGGTCTATATTGAGAGAAGACAGGGGCCCCCAAGAAACACTCTTGGGGAACAGTGGCAGTTAGGAAGCAGATTCTCTGTAAAGACTGGATTACAGAGCATGCTTATCTTCTAATACATACTTTTCTGTAATTATAGATTTTAAAAATTTAGCACACATTATATTTGCAATGAAAATCAATATTTTTTTCTAGGTCAGTTAAGAAAGAATGGTAGGTAAAAAAGTAGTGTCTTGGTCATGGATTCTCGGGGGGATGAGGGCATAAAGACATAGAGTGACTGCATTTCCCAAGCAAAATTTGCTGGTGAGCTGGTGGGGTGGGTGGGGGGGCTTGTGTCAGGAAAAATGTGAAGGAAGAGAAAACCAGGGAGGGGTCATTTCCAGAGAAAGAAGCTTTTGTGAATGGCTGTACTTCAGTTGTCATTTGAAGGATGGATAAAGTGGATTTAAACATTATTAGATGGGGGTAGAGAGAGGTGAAGAGAATTCTTCCGTCCTAAATGTGCTCCCTAATGACCAGACTCCATTCTGACAATCTGGCCATCAGGGGTTCACTTTCTTGTTGAGCCTTATCTTCATCAAACAATGCAGAGAGGGGAAAACACTTAGACTCTCGTCTTGTAAACATGTTTATGGTTTATAGAAACGTTCCTCGGATGGATCCAATTATAAGTCCACAGCTGTTAACGACAGGATGCTAGCTAGCTCTGTCAGAGTTAGATAATCTGAAGCTTTTGCTTCCCTAGAAAAGGCAATTAGATATCCCACTTTGATCCTGTGAGAAACCAAGTCTAAAAATTTATCTTGAGAATGTAATTATACCTTTTCTCTAAAGATGTTCATTGCAGGCTTGTTTATCACAGGAAAGACATGTGAGGAGAAGTTCCTGAATGGCAACAATAGCGGATGCATTTAATGAATTATGATATAGTAATTTAATGGAATTTATGTGAGTAAATAGAAATAATGTAGGAAAACTATGAAATATGAAACATGTTGATATATGTTGCGATATGTTGTTTTGTATTCTCAAGCTATCCAACTATGTTTCTGTGTGGTATGCATGTACATTTGCATATACATTTAGACACACACACAATTACATTTTTATTTTAAAATTTTTTTTTCAAATCTCGGGATACACAACAAAATGTTGACACTTCATTTCTGGCTGGATGAGTCATGAGTGCTATTCTTTCTCTTTGCTTATCTGTTTTCCGATTATTTTATAATGAACACATGAAATCTTGACAATAATAATATAAATTATGTTTCATAAATCTCTTCTAAACAAAACAGTACAAGTTTAGTCAATAGTGCTCTTTCCTGAGTGGAAAGTGGCCACAATTGAGAGATTACCTCTCCACACCACTGGATAGGTACAGTGGAGAAATGACACCACATGTTTATGAGCACTTTTCACTCCTCTGGATGTCCAGTGTCTCAGCTTTCTGACTTTACCTTGCAGCAAAAAAGTAGAAAGGACACAAAAGGCAAGAGAGAAGGAAGGAAGGAAGGAAGGAAGGAAGGAAGGAAGGAAGGAAGGAAGGAAGGAAGGAAGGGTGAGCAGATACTTGCTCCCCAAGACGTTGCTAGCTCCAATAAGGCCAGGGGACCTAATTGTGTCCATGTGAATGCCCTGACTTGGGTCTTTGCATATGTAATGGCAAGCAGGACTTAGAATTTATTCCACTGGAGTTGGCAGCATCCATGGTCCAGAGACAACACTCATGGTGTTCTAGAGCTTGCCATGACTGCACCCTCCCACAGTTGTCCCTGTGCATGACCTTAATTTTTGTTATTTCTAACCATGAGTTTCTGGACCTGAGTCCTCAAATCTGATTTTCTAGGCTTCTTATTGATTCTCTGATTTATCTGTACCCCTATAATCCTTTTTTTTTTTTCTTCCATTTCTGTTAACCAAGTTCATTTCTTTTGTTCCAAACAGTAGTCCTGATTGACAAAGGGTTGGCCCTATGTGACAAGAATGTCAGGCTTGTATATTTAAATTTCTTGAGAATAGCTAGACATGATTTTAGAGCCTTGATAGAACAAGAAACTGCATAGGAATTTTTGTGACACATCTCAGACTGGAAATGAATGATAGTTAGAATTCTGAAAGATTGGGGCTACAGAGTAACATATTTATTATCATTTTCGATATGACTGTGCCCAGGGAATCAGCAGCTCTAAAGAAATAGTGTTATGATCTTAGACTAATAAAGTATCTTATAAACAATGTACAGTTGCAACATTAGTGTTAAACCCATGCCATCTGAAATTATTGAATGTGCATTTTTAAAATCACACATTTTTTTAAAGCACTATTTTTTGCTTGAATTTGTTTCCCATGATTTAAAAAAAAATGATTTTTGATTTAGTATCCCTTTCATATTTCTTCAGAAATTTTGCTATTTCTGAATCTCAATTACTTCACATGGACATCTGGATCAAGCCAATTACTGCATCTTTCTCATTCAGTACATAAGTAAGCATCCATAAAGAAGGGCATCTGCTCTTTGGTTAATTGCGCTAATATCTGGGAGAATATGAAGTAATTTTACATTTTGGAACTAGTGTAACTCAAATAGAAATCTGGAATAGTCTTTCCCGTCATCCTCTTCTGATTGCCTATTTATAGTCCAAAGTAATTGAAGAACAAACTTTGGTATATTGTTACCAATAGTACTTTTCATAAAAATAATTATCTCACTATTTCACTTTCTGTTTACTTTTTCTTCAAATGCCAACCATCACCATTTGGCAGACAGAATATTCTCACTCAGAAGATGGATTTTTTCCAAGTTCAACAGATTTTTCTGAGAAGAAAAGAATGATGAGTTGGAATTTATGATAAAAATTGTAACAAAACGTAAATATAATAAAACGATTATCTGATGAACATGATTTAACTAGTTTCTCTCAGTTGGTTAGTTTCAGCCACAGATGTGTAGTCCTCAAATAAATACTTAAAAAGTTAGAAATATTTTTTGATGAAAGGCTATTTCTTGCCCACAGTAAGGTAAATAGGAAAGTTCTGAGTAGACCTTAGCTTTCACTCTCTAACTGGGACTTGTAGGAGAGACAATGTTACCGCTAGTTTCAGTCCCACTAAATACTCTTACCTGAAAGCGATGAGAGCACAATGGCATTGTTCAGACATCTTATGGTTCTACAAAGGTGCATTGGGGCCACAGAAGTCAGTAAGGTGGAGGTAGAAGGGAAAGGTTCATCTTTAAAGTAGCATGCATATCATAGTTTCATAAAAGGTTTCATTTGTTTTCTCCTTTTCAAATACAATTTGAAAGCTGGTATCTTAAAAGTTGGTGTAGAGGCACCAGGATGGCTCAGTAGGTTAAACATCCGACTCTTGTTTCAGCTCGGGTCACGATCTCAGGGTCATGAGATCAAGCCCTGCGTTGGGCTTCACGCTCAGCAGGGAGTCTGCTTGAGATTCTCTCTCTCCCTCTCCCTCTGCACTCTGACCCTGCTTATGCTCTCTCTCAAATAAATAAATAAATCCTTAAAAAAATGTTGGTATAAAATTCTTAAAAAGAAAATGGAAGGAAATGAAAACTAAATTTAGTGACATTTAATTTTAGAGAAGGGCATATTTGCTGTCATATTTAGGGAGCACAATAGCTTAGAATCAACCTAGAGGGTGATAGGGTTTTAGGGCAATAAAGTCGAACCACAAAACAAGGTTTCTGTAGGATAGTGTTTCAGGCAAATACAGCATTTCTCCTGTTCAATTCACTCTAAATTAGAGCTCATTACTCTTCATGATACATTTGACTGCTCTCAAATTCTCAGTAAATGTACCATGAGAGGAGCAGAGCTATTACTTTTGATCAGCAACCAAAGCTTCCTTGGGAATAACTCTGACATGTCAGTCATCTGTGTGGACTGGGGAAGTCACAAGAGGAGGGCTCTTAGAAGCTGCTGACCTTGAAAGAGCTCAGAGAGAGGGCAGGAGAAGCAAATTATCAGAAGCAAACAAGCAACAGAACAACAGACAAACAAACACAATCTAATCCTTGGAGGCCTCACTCTGAAGTTTCAGTACTTTAGCTGATAGAATACATTCCTTCTTTTGTGGTCACTAAAACAGGGCACAGACCTCCTCCATCCCAGGAATGTGAACAATCAACTGCAGAGACATTTAATTATTTTCCAAACTGTAGGCTGCATGGCCAGATAGCTCTGTTGTACATCACTTTCTGTGGCCACAGTCCAACAGAAATGGGGAAAAATACAGAAAGGAGTATTAGGTAGGAACCATAGACAGATGGCTACTGATATTAATCTATCTCCTATATACACATATACAAAATATCTAGATCTATTATGGATATAGGTGTTGATATAGAAAGAGGTACAGATCTTTGAAAACCCTTGGATCTTCCTTTAGCTTTTCCTTCTTAGCAGTGGTACCTCGCATCCCCTCAGGCTGCCTATGCTGAATTTAGCACAGAAGATATTCAAAGGCATAACTAATTTTTGCTCCTGTGAGAAAGTTCGGTGGAAAATTATATTCTCTTGCAAATGTAATTACTGTGTGTCTACTATGGCCATGGGACAGGCTCCTGTCCTTATGAAATTATAAACCTGTTGAATTTACATTTTGTGATAGACTGTTTTAAGCCTTAAAGAGATACTCTGTTTTTACCTCTCACTCATTAATCAAAGTTACCTTCAAGCCCAGGAAGTTTCTGAAGACCACAGAGGTGCTTGCAGAAGTGAGCTTGGCACCCACCACGCACCTGGGCACCACCCCACTGAGGTTGGCTGCAGGGAAACCCCCTCCTCACACCCACGCCAAACCCCTCCTCACACCCAGTGGTGGCCCCAGATCTTCCTCAGAGAAGTCCTGGGCTTTTTCACTGGACCATTTGAGTATGGATACCCTCTCATTTCTTTGCCTGCAAAACTAATACCGAGACGGTATATTCTGGGTTTCCTCTTGGTCTTGCTCTTGAACTCTCTCTGATCTTCTGTTGACCATTCCCCCAGCACTACTGAATTGTGCCTTCAAGTGTTTATGATATTCTGTTTCCTTTCTGATTCTACACATTCCCTCCGTTCTTTACAGTTCTTCCACACAGCTATCTGAAACCCCACCTCCACCTTGCAGATTATACACATCTTTCCCTCCCACAGGACATGTGTGCATTGTATCAGCACCTTAAGAGAATTCTTTTCAACACTTCTTCTCCTAATTAAGGCTTATGATGCCTGGCTGCTTCAATGACTTTGGGGATACACAATTTTTACCATGTTCTCCACTCAGGAAAACATTCCTTCTGTGCACAACAATTTTGTTGTTGTTGTTACTCAAGCTATTAACTTGTACCTCAGAACTGCAGGGAAATTCCTGCCTGAGCCTATTTGATGAGTGAAACAAGCAGACTCTAAACTCTATATTCTCAGTTTCATAGCTTAGCCATCACTTCTCAATATTATATGATGTTGGAACTGCTCTTCCCCCTAAAGATCACCTGTAAAGTCACTGAGACCAGTGTTTATAATCAGGAGGGAGGAGGGGAAATAGCTGGACATGGTCAGGAGTCTTTTTCTGCCTGTTAGTCTCACATAGCTGACAGTGAGCAAGGCTCCTGATAAGGTTGATGCATATGTTGCTATCGACTTGAAATTACCAGTAAATCAAACATGCCACATATATTTATTAAAACAGATTTAATTGTCCCCACTGTGTCCTACAATGTACAAGCAGGTTTTTAAGTATATGCAATGGGCAGATAAAAATCATCAAATATAAAATAATAGAATATTATGATATTCAATACAATACAAATATTTATGAAATAATGGGGAAGAAACTAAACTACAGTCAAGTTCAAGGGACAAAGACATCTTGGAGGACTGAAGGATCCAAGAAAACTTTATGGAAAATGTGAGAAATGAAGCTGAGACTTCTTTGCAAATGTTCTTGATGCCTTATAATTTGGTAGAGAGATGGCTATGATGGGTACAAATCTCTGTTTTGTGGTTTTCCCAAGGCATCAATCTGCTTACATTGCTTCACTGATGTTATCCTAAGGCAGTAGGGCTTCATGTTTGGATGAAATACAGCCTTACCAAAGTCCTGGGGAAAGTAGGAATATCATGGACAAATGGGCCCTGCTATTCTCTCCCAGAGATTTCTGTTGACCTTCCAGAGGCCTTGGTTCTTTAATAATAAGGCATATGAAAATTACCTGGGGACTTGTTAAAATCAAGATCCACATCACCACCACAAATATTCTGATTTATTGTTTGGTGGAGCCATGAAGTTAGCACTTTTAGCAAGTATCCCAGGTAATTCTGATGCTGAAGGTCCATGGGCTGCTTAGAAAAACATCACCCTACTATAGACAAAGTTCTAATCACCAAGTTTATTTATAGTTTGTCATGTGCTTTGTTAGGATTCTAAACATTCATGTCTGGCACGTAATGTTCTTGTCATCGTGATCATCTTTTACCATGCGTGTCCACACCACTTAGGACACTTCCACCAATTCCTTTACATACAGAAAGGGAGCAATATTCTCTAAGGAAATGTATATGCTGGCACTAGTGAGTTTAAAGGGTGCTCTGAGAACAGGAGTTCCTTCCTCAAATATGACTGGAAAATAATGGGTTAGTCAAAGCAACCCTGGTTCCTTGCCCACAGGTCACCTCAGAATAAGAGTAAGTAGGTGCTTATAGATTATTAAGAATCTTCAGTAAGAGGTTATTATGTATAGTCTTTTCTAAATGTGGTTGGTCACAGAAACACATATTTTTTGAAAATCCTCCTACATAAGAAAGCAAGAAAATAAGCTCAGGGCGTGCTGCAACAGAATGAAGAAGCTCCCACAGGGGAGGCACTGTTTCCCTGTGTCATGCTGCACCCCTTTATTTTATAAAATCATCAGCACTATCGTAACAAGGTTGCCATGGGCCCTACTGGAGCCCTGCTGGTGGCAGGAAATATCTGTGAAAGGCCAGATAGTACATAATTTAGGCTTTAAGAGAAGCCCTAGAGAAAGGTAAATAAGTGGGTGTGACTGGGTTCTAATAAAACTTTATTTACAAAACCGCACCATAGGTTGAGAAACCTTCTTTCTTTTCAGTTCTTCTTCACAGTGCTTATTTCCTCCCTAGAAAAGTGAAAATAAGGAACAACATGGCTTTATTCCTCAGGTATTCATTGCAACCATGTTTGAAGACAGTTCATTTATTGATTCATTTCCCAACAATTTGTTGAGCATCTCCTGTGTGCTGGGCACACAGACATTTCCTCCTCACTTTGATTTTGGCCAGGATTTCTCACTCATTGTGAGAATTCTGTTGCACTTTTACATCTTGAGTCTCAGTTGGGGATGATGATAGACACTTTAAAGGGAGGCTCGTGTTTGGGATTTTAGCAGCTGTTACAGTTTGTAGCCAGTTCTCAGTTCTTCCTAAATGTGAGCCTATGAAATGGATTATTTTTAAACTAAGTGGAGAGCTTTACACTTGTCAATGGCCTCTTTCTTTTTTTCAGTTTGGGTCAATAATTTGGGGCTTTCCACATAGTTATGTATGTGTACTTTCTCACTCAGATTTTAAGAAGAAACTATCTGATACTTCCTAATATCTTTGCAACACCTTATTAGAAGCTTAGCCCATAGTAAATCTTGAGCAAGTACTTGTTGAATGAATTAATGTTCTATTGCTTCAATCTTTTGGGAGAATTTTAAATTTAGGATCTTTTAAGCAAAATGTGATCTATAGCCCACTTGGATAAGCGTAACACTTGTTCTCATTTGTAAAGTGGTGTATTTATTCCCATATTTCTTCTGATCTGGCTCATTTTGCAAAGGATAAGGGGGCAAGGGAAGACGGTGAAATGTTCTCTTGGCAGATCAAGGATAGGCATAAGTAATATATTGATTTTTTTCACTGAATCTCTACCAAAGCATATAAAAGTCACTTGCTTTTCATTAACTATTCAGAAAGAAAGGAGAAGTGAAAAGTTAAAAATGGGGCATATAAAGGTAAGAAAAGTAATGATTCAAAAGATATGGAAAAGTTGATTCTATTTCAGGGTAGGGAATTTCTACCCTTCTACCTTAAAATCCTTGTCATGGAGGTGTTCTTATATGATAAAGATTGAATTTTGTTTTCTGTAGAGTTGATCATTTGGACAAGGAACTTATTTTCTGAAAATAAAGAGAAATCTGTTTAAACCCTAATGAAGGTTAAGGGTCAGTCTCTAAACTCTGCTTGAGGAAGATGTATTATATATATATATCTTCCTCATATAGTTTATAGTTTATGTATATATATATACACACACACATATATATTTATACATAGCTTAAAATTACTTGTTAAGGAAGAAATGTATAAAAGAACAGACATGATCTTTGTTGTCATAGAAAAATACTTAGATCGATGATCATATTCTAGAAAGAGCAAAGTCATAAATACTTCTGTGCTCAGGCTCTCTTGCTTTCTTGTCTTAGGAGATGGATGTCAAGTCAATCTTTCACAAGTTCTCACTTCAGGTTAGGTTTAAGCAGGATTTATTCTTTGTAAAGTGAACATTTTTGCTGGGTTTTAAAAAGCCTTAATTTCCTTTTTAGATTTCCACCAGTAATTTGGCAGAAATAGCACATTCTTCTCATAATTATATTTATATCTTTGTATTTCCTAAGTGGTGTTTATTATATTTCCTTCTCAGGAGGGATTTTTTTTTCCTTAAAATTATTCAAACAATAGGTCAAAAGCTAGGAACAATAGAAAAGCCACACTCAGTACAATTTCCTACAGCAATGTACGCTTCTCCTGAGTTCTTTACTGCATTTACCAAAGAGGATCTGAGCAGGGCAGAGCAGTTTCCTGTGGCTTCTTCAGGATTGTCTTGCTCTACGATGAAGAACCATTGCACCATAGTCCACAGCGGCATCTTGAATAAAGTTCAAGGTGGACATAAGTGTTTTAAAAGCAATTTTAAAATAAAGTTCATAATACTTTATTTCTTTCATGTTCTAAAATGTACACTTTCCCCAAAATGGTTCCAAATTGAGTGTCTACTCATATGTGACTTGACCCTTTTGAGAGCACTGGGGAATAGGTGCTTTTATGTGTAATACATTCAATGCAAACTTTGGATGACAATTTGGTCAATTCATCAAAGGATGAAACATGCATACCTTTGTACCCTGCAATTTCCACCTCTAGGACTAGATCTTATTGCAACAAAAACAAAAGTGACAAAATATATGTATAAGGACAGTCATTAAAGCATTTCAGTAGCAAAAACCAGAAACAGGCTAACTCTTCAGCTGTATTAAGAGGGTTGAATAAAGGATATTGTATCCAAACAACGGACTAGTGGATAGGTATTTAAGAAATGAAGGGAAGATACGGAAAGATAGTCCCAATAAAATGGTAAGTGGAAAAGATATTTAATGGATAAATATCTGGGTTGCAAACTCGAAGTTCTCCCAGGAGCCAACCAGGTAACATCAGGCCAGGTGTGACTGTGGGCACGTGAGGGGAGGGGGCTATGTGGACTGAGGCACAGGATCCCCAGTGCCTGCCAACTGGTGCCCTGCAGGAACCAGTGCCCCACTTAGATGCTTATGTTTCTCAAAACAAGGTAGACTAGATTTGGGTGCTAATGTATGCTTTTGTGTATGTGTTTAATGTTTTCATTTCATTTAAATGCTTTAAAAATACAGTGTTAGCCAAGCAAAACACATGTGTAGGTGAACCTTGGCCCAGCCATGGTGTAACTCTTGTTGTCTAGACATTGAAAAATTTAGAAAGTTGTACATTAAATCATGACAATGGTAAATTTTGCAAAGGAGATTTGGAAACGATGGGTTGGCATGGTACTTTGTATATTTCTGTACTGTTTGATCTTGTTTCATTGTGTGTACACTATATATCTTTAGTGATCATGCCAGGGGGCAAAAAAGCCATCCCTTAAAGTCCCAGGGTTTAAGGGGAAAAACCAATGTTGAGTATATGCAACATTCCTATCTCTGTGACTTTGGCAATTTACTCAGAACTCAGTTTCTTCACCTGTAAAAGGGGTAGAAAATGGCTTGCTTTACACATTGGTGAGATTCACGTAAGGTGATATTTACAAATGCCCCATGTGTGGCCCCTGTTTTATTTATGTTTATTTCTTTCCTGTGCCTTTTGTAGAGCAAAAGTGAAACGGAGTCACATATGTGCAGGTGATGAAGGAGACCTAACCCAACCTCAAAGGAAGTTACAGCTCTTCTCAGAAATTAGCAGAGGGCATCAGCCAATCCCCAAATGTCAAGTCTGTTCATGCCATCACTGGACTTCCTTCTTCATCTGACAGCTAATCTGATCTAAAGTAAGAAAGATCATCAGGCAACCAGTCAGTTGAAAAAGACAAATCACCTCCTATTTGTCCCATAAGAATCCCTTAGTCTATGAGTAACTTAGAACTCATTGCTCCTATAGCCCTGAGTTTCCTGGTTTTGAGATTAAAACCATCACAGCAAATTCATCTTTCTGCTTTGTTCTATTTACTGTGCAAAGTTTGGTTTTTGACACTGTCAAATCCACCATCATTTGGGGATGCCAAGAAACAAGTAAAATTGAAGACCATTCTAAACCAAGATTTTTACAATGTGCTTCTTTATGCAGCTGGCTACAAATACTAAAGTGTGTCTACCTTCCGGAAGGATTTTTCTACATTAAGGATTAAATAGTTTGATAACTGGTTTTGTAGTATAATTAGGGATTTTGTGAGGAGGAGGGGTGTCACTAACTTTTCATTTGTTCTTTCAGTAACTCATTTTGGTGGTCATTTGTGCTTTTAATAAGTCTTCAGACTAAAAGATCACCTCTAGTTTTCAATGTGGGTAAAAAGCAATGGAGAGTCTATAAAAATGCTTAAAACTTTAGTCTTGACTATTTTTTCTTGCATTCTTTGTTAAAGAATCTGGTTTCCTTAAGCATGTCAACATTTAAAGGAAATATCAAAATTTTAAAAAAAGGATGTAATCCTCTTAGTATAAGGGAGAAAAACTGACTTTGAATATAGACAAATTAATGACTGCATAGAATTCATTTTATAAGCAAAAATAAGTGAATTCCTTACCATCACCTTCCTAATACTGCTTTAATCAAGAAAAATCTCCCTGTGAATGGTACTTCTAAAATATCACCAATATAATATACACTACAAGGAAAAGAAAAACAATATGAATATTGATCTACGCAAAAACCCAGCACAAAGTCAGAGAGAGGAAGAACCAATCACACACACACACACACACACACACACACACACACAGTTAAAAACAATAAGCCAAGAAGCTGATTGCAATTAATCAGGTATTTTAAAAACAGTGAGATTCTAACGATGACATGTGAAATTATTGTATATATTATATTACAGGATGTATCAGTTTACCTGGAGTAGATGGTCTCTACTTTTCCATACACAAAATACCAGCTGTTCATTCACCCTTACCACGGTTTTGTGAAAGCTGTGAAATTGCACATTTTTTAAAAGTCTCTTTAAGAAGTAACTCCGTCTTCCAGGTAAACTTTCTGTGAGGCACTGCAATGTGGCCCTTGCGAGGCCCTCCAGGACTCCCTGCTCATGGCTGGGCCTGCCCTACGAAGGAGTGCCGGCATTTCTGAACCTTATATCCATAGCTGTTGTAGAAGCTAGCTTATGCTGAGTTACATTCCCTCAAAGCCTCCTCATCTGTGTCATAGTGAGAAGAGCAATGCTTGAAAACCAGAGCATGATGATCCTAAATCCCAGGCCCACCTCTTGCTGGGTTTATGGTCTAAAGAGACAATGTAGTCGGAACTGCTCTGACATCCAGTGTCCTGATCTCAAAACTCAGTGAAATAATCCCAGCTTCGCAAGATTATTTTAAGTGTTAGAGAAAACACATTAAAAACATTCTGACAGATAGTAGTTTCTCCATATAAAGTGGGTATTATTATGATTTTTGTTGCTGTATTATTATAAGACTATTTTAAACCACATTCAATTTCCGTATTGGAAGAATCTTGCCATTTAAAACACTATATTAGTGTATTTTAAAAATGTCAGCTGCTAAGTACTTGGGGCCTGTTAGAGCTATTAATATACATAGAATGGCAGAGTTTCATAAGGTCCAGACACTAGTTTGAAAGAGTCCAGAGAGACTAAAGTTTAAAAGGAGGAAAAAGAGCCAGAGGAAAGGACCATGAGCTCTTTACATCATCTTCAAAAATGACAAAAATAAGTACAACTAACATGTGGTAAACATGGTATACCAGCATAACTTTATCTGCTTTGTGACATTATTTCATCATTGTAGAAATCTTACATTGTGGTTTCTATTATTACATCCACTTTACAGATGGAAAAACTGAGGCACAGAGAAGTCATTTTATTCAGTGTGATGGTGAACAGAAAGAGTAAAGTCCTTAATCTCATGACTTACATTATGTCGGAACATAAAGACAACATACATATAGACAAAAAATACATAAAATATTTGGAGAAGATAAGTGTAAGAAAGAAGAAAGCAGAATAAGGGCTCGGAGAATGAAGAGGGTTCTAGCAGAGCGGGGTTGGCTGCGATGCCTGCCCTTCTGCCAAGGTGGTGCTCGAGTGAAAGCAGGGTGTTACTCGAGGGGCAAGCTGAGCTGATGCCTGAGGAAGAGCAATGTGGCCAAGGGAAGGGTAAATGCAAACATCTGGGAGCATCTAGAGAGAGCAAGAAAGAGACAATAGCAACGACAGAGGAGATACCAAAGGAAACAAGGAGCCCCATCACAGAGAGCCTTAAAGTTCATGGCAGAATTGGAGTTCCATTTTGAGGGAGATGGCAAACCATTGAAGAGTCTTGAGAGAATGGAGAATCAACCCCACTTTGAAAAGATGGCTGGGTCTGTATGATATGACAGTGGTGGATGCATGTCATTATACATTTGTTGGAACCCATAGCAGGTACAGCACCAAGGGTGAGCCCAAATATACACTATGGACTTTGGGTGATGATGACGGATCAATGTAGGTTTATCGATTATAACAAATTATAACAAACGGACCACTCTGGTGGGGCATGTAGACAGTGGGGGCTGTTGTGTGTTGGGGTGGAGGTGGGGGGCATATGGGTAATCTCTTTATTTTCCGCTTCATTTTGTTGTGAACCTAAAACTGCTCTCAAAAATAAAGTCTATTAAAAAAAAAAAGATAACTGGCAGCTCTGAGGACATTAAACCATAGGGGAAGAAGGTAGAAAAAAAAAGGTTAAGCTGGGAAATGATAGCATTGTACAGGTGAGAAAGGATGTTGCCTTTTATCACATAATAGGTGTGGTGATTTTCGTATTAGATTCTAGACCTATCTTGAAGATAGAGCTGATGGTATATCTTTTTAATAGATTGAATGAGTTGTATAAGAGGAAACTAGGTGTCAGGAATGACTTCAAGGTTTGTGACCTGAGCAACTGGAAGAATTGAAATCCCGTTTACCAACAGGGGAAACTTTGAGGCAGGATCCGTATGGGGAGACGGGGGAAGAGTTTAATTTTGAACATAAGTTTGAGACATGGCACATGCGGGAAGTTAAGGAAATTCCCCAGGGCCACACAGGTGTGCAAGTAACAGAGCAGGGATTAAGACCTGATCCCGAAAAGACAGAGACTGTAAGGTCAGTGTCTCCTGGCACACATTTTCATATGTAATTTGCATGCAAAATAAATATGTAGTGCCTGGAAGGAAAAGACTCACGGGCTAGCTACTGTTGGTCTTACTGCTCTGTCCCCAACATCAAACATAACGCTGGCAGGCATTCGCAGAAATAAAAAGATATTTAAGATGACTCTTTCATTCATATAGATTTTTTAAACCCTGAAATGGAAATCCCTTAGACATGAAAAACATGAAAAAATG
The DNA here is from genome assembly GCF_004348235.1 of Phoca vitulina. NCBI lineage: Eukaryota > Metazoa > Chordata > Mammalia > Carnivora > Phocidae > Phoca > Phoca vitulina. The sequence continues at coordinate 6,433,194 of NW_022589708.1, forward strand.
TTTAAAAAACATTTTTAAACCCTGAAATGGAAATCCCTTAGACATGAAAAACATCTAAGGGACAGATATAGTAAGTTTCCATTAATATTGAAGAATCTAGATAGCTAACTCATGCCTTTTTAAAAAATTATTATTATTAACTCAAAAATCTAAGAATACACTTCTTACTAGAGTATTAAAACTTAAGTCCAGGACAAACTGTGAATAAAAAATGTGCATATTTTGACAAGAAGTTAAAGTTAGGAATGAGTTGTAAAGATTTAATAATTGGTTAGAGAAAATCCAGAGTTTATAAGAAAAAAGAATTCTAAGAAATAAATCCATGTGGCAAGTTATATGATAAATGTGAGAATGGGGAGAAGTGTTTTCAACAAAGGTAATGAAAAGTTACTCTTTTTATTATAGAGAGATAATGCAAGTAGGTAAACAAAAAAGTATGGGTTAAAACGTAAAATGCCAATCGAGAGGCTCAAAACAAATAATTGTCTAATGCCCTGACCTTCCTGGGCCTGTGCAGCCGGCCCCACCCTCAGCGGTTTCACAGGTGCACTCCAGCTGTCTTGACGATGGGGAGACCAGGAGTGAGCCCCATACCAACTTTCCACAGACCAGGAAAAGTGGTTCCAAACCCCTCCACACAGCCCGAACACCCCAAAACTGAACTACCAGAACAGGAAACAGAGGATTCAATACATGGCTCAGAGGAGAAATAGGCCTAACTCGAAAAAAAAAAAAAAGTAATTGATAGACCATTAGCTTCAAAGTTTAATAGCACTATTAGTCAAAGAAAAGCAAAGTAGAACATTCATTCATTCCTTAAACACATGCATTTTGAATGTCCTCGTCTATGGGCAGGCATTGGGAATACAGCAGGAAACAAGCAACAAATCTCAACCTTCATGAAGCCCCGATTCTTGTAGAAGATGATGGAAATGAAACAAAACAAATACATGTCATTCTTTGTTAAATACTGTGGAGTACAGAAGAGAGAAAGGAAGCAGGGAGATGTACAAGGCAAGACCTTGTGAGTGGCAGTAATAGCAATTCTAAGTCAGACCCAAGAAGAAGGCCTCCCCAAGGAAGAGACCTATGAGCAAAGACCTGAAATCCTGTTTTACTGTCTCACATTGGTGGAAAATGCAAAAAATGCTGGGTTTTGAGTCTGACTGTATCGAAGTCCATACCCCACCAGGTCCTGTGTTCTCCTTTCCTCATTTGCAAATTAGGGATAGTGGGAATACCAACTCTTGGATTGCTGCGAGGACTGAGATAGTAAGGAAAAGAGATTTATGGTGTCCCACGGGCAGCAAGCACACAACTTAAGTTTTCCTTTATTTTTGTTAGTCCACTATTGCAGATTTTCTTTTTTTTTTTTGAATGCTAACGTGTAGAGCTGATAGGGTTGGGTACAGCTGATACAATTAAGGGGAAATTTGTGCTATTTAGGATGCTTTCAGGTTGATGCAACTGAAATTCTGATGTAAATAATACATAACTTGATTTCTTTATTCCTTTACTTATTTATATGTTTAATTTATTATTTTTTAAGCAATATGGAACTTTATAAATACCTGACAGGGGGGCGCCTGGGTGGCTCGGATGTTAAGCGTCTGCCTTCGGCTCAGGTCATGATCCCAGGGTCCTGGGATCGAGCCCCGCATCGGGCGCCCTGCTCCGCGGGAAGCCTGCTTCTCCCTCTCCCACTCCCCCTGCTTTGTTTCCCTCTCTCGCTGTGTCTCTCTGTCAAAAAAAAAAAAAAAAATTTTTAAAAAAAAAAAAAAAAAATACCTGACAGGGAATCTAGAGTTAGAGTAGCCATTGGGACTGGTTTATTAAGAGCTTCAAAGACACGCCAAGGACATGGGTTTTCTCCACTGCTCCTTCTTACCACTGTGGTGGTGTCTTCTGCAGGCTTGTGGGCATGACTGTGACCCCGTACTCAGAATAATGCTCTTCAGTATGGTAGCCATAAATTAATCTACTTAAATATATTTCAAAGTTCAACCCATTTATTGCTGATAACAGAATTACAATTATTTTTAAAAAGTCCTCTTTTCTGTTTTTCTTCTAATTTTCCTTCCCCCCCCTGGATTTATGTTATTTTCCCAGAGAAATAACCATTAAAATAGACACACCCACACACACATGTATGTATGTAAATGTATGTTTTAGATCTAGCTAGCTATATATATAATTGAAATATGTCTTCTTAGCTAATATAATGCAGAAAAACTGTTCTTAATTATATGTGGAGAAAGAATATTGCATATTTACTATGATTACAGCTGTAAAAATATAGGTATAGAATAAGACTGGAAAAAATAGAAATTTTAACAGTGTTATTCTTGTTAGCAGTAAAGTTATAGGTGAAAAATTGTTTGCCTTTCCATATTTTATCAAATATACATTATTTTTATGCTGGCAATTTAAAAAAGTATTTGAAAAGGGACAAGTGAAGATGAGACAAATACGTGTTTGAGGAATACAGAGTTTTACAACTCTAGCTCATATGCAACATTTTCACAGTGGCCTTGTGTCAATTCTTCTAGCATAAAAAGCAAAGCAAGGAAGGGCGTTACTCTTTTAAATGTTAAACATACATTGTTAATTCTGTTTTTTTTTTACATATTTTAAAAACATGGCTAGACCATTTCATAAAGACTTACTGCCTTACAGAACTTAATTATCCTTATTTATAGTTTTACATTTTAGCAAGTTAGAAATTTACACATAGATCTGAGTTTTTCAAACTGAGCTTGATGCATAGAAGGCTCGGCTAGGAAGTACCTCCAGGTCTGCCCAAAGGGGTCGGTCAGGCCAGAGAAAAGGAGGGCTTGGAGCCTCTGACCACCGCCTGTACCCACAGCTGTACATTCATCTGCTGTCTTTTTTTTTTTTTTAAAGATTTTATTTATTTATTTGACAGAGAGAGACACAGCGAGAGAGGGAACACAAGCAGGGGGAGTGGGAGAAGGAGAAGCAGGCTTCCCGCAGAGCAGGGAGCCTGATGTGGGGCTAGATCCCAGGGCCCTGGGATCATGACCTGAGCCAAAGGCAGACGCTTAACGACTGAGCCACCCAGGCGCCCCATCTGCTGTCTTTTACAGTGAATTTCTGTGTAAATTTTTATTTAGGAGAAAATCATGTCAAAATAATGCAAGAAATCACTACTTTAAATGGTGGAAAGATTGTCCGATGATGATCACATTTACGTCTCATGGGAGAGCAGTTGAGAGAAGTATTGGGGAGAACTTTTTATTTCCCTGTGGTTACTGGACATACTAGCTACTTTCAGAAGGCAATCTGCCCCTTAGAGACCACTGCTGAAAATGCCAGAAAAGGGTCTAAGCCTACTTTGTGTGCTTTTCAATGAACACATGCAGTGTAGGAGTTCTGTATTGCAAGAATTGTGGAATATACAAAGGAAGAATAAGGCATGACTCCTGTAGTGAAATTGCTTACACTTTAATCAGAGTAAGGATGGAGAATATAGGGTAGTATAAAATTAAGGGCTAATTTGTATTAGTTAGGATATTTTAAATTATGTATTAGGAATCCAAACCTAAATAACAAAGAACTCTATAAATACCTAATAAAGAATCAGAATTAGGGTAGCCACTGGGGCTCGTTCATTGAGAGGTTCACTGATGCATCAGATGTGGATTCTCTAGATTGCTCCTTTTTACCATCACTACTGTCTTAGTTCACAGGTTTGTAGTATGGCAGTAGCCTTACATCCAGGTATGACACTATCTGGAACTGTGCTCTTCAATGTGGTAACCAGTGGAAATGTGGCTACTTACATTTAATCAAAATCAAATAAAATTCAAAGTCCAATTCTTCAGTGGTGCTAGCCACATTTCAAGGCTCAAGAGCCACAAATAGTATTAGCCATCATATTGGACAGTACAGATCTAGAAAATCTACATCTTTCTAGGGAGTCTATTGGATACCACTGAATTTAGCAAAAACAAAAAAATAAAAGAAAGGAAATAATTGGAAGAAAGAATAGGAAGAAGTAACTAATAGAAATGAATAATAAGCAATCTATCATCTATCATCTATTATCTATCTTCTGTATCTATCTATCATCTACCATCTATCATCTACCTGTCATCTATCATCTATCTATCTATCTAATCATCATCTACCTATCTATCATCTATCAATCTATCATCTATCTATTATCTATCTATCTATCTATCTATCTACCTACCTACCTACCTACCTACCTATCTACCATCTTCTGGTGGTTCTCAAGAGCCAGGACATATTCCTAGAAGCATACAAATAGTGTTACCTATATGGTTCTTGGACCAGAATTGATTCCCATGCCCATCTGAGGTAAAACCCTGATAAGGCAATGAGCTTACTGATGGACCTACGAGCTAACCACAGAGGCAGCACAGAGCAGGGGATGCGGGGATCCCCCGCATTCCTGAGGCTGTTCTTCAGGAGAAAGGCTGGAGAAACAGGCAGCAATTATCTCCTGGGATGAATTCTGGACAGCTCCAAGCCGACGAGAGGAACAACCGGGCTCAAGGCTGCGCATTGCGAGGGTGCATTCTCCTTGCTGGCCTTGGACCCTGGCACCCCGGGTTGCGCACCAGCGCGGTCCCCGGGTCTTCGCCCTCCTGGAAAGCAGCGCGGGGCGGCCTGCGCATGCGCAGTTCACTGCCCCGCCGGGCCTGGGGGGTGCGGCCCTTGGAGGGCCTTTGGCGCAGCAGAGCGACCTTTCTCCCCCACCCGGCCACCCGCCCCCGGCCAGCCCTGCACTGTGATTCTGCGGGTGGGAGAGAGGCTCCACAAGCCTGGGGTTTACATGACAAGGGGCATGGGCCAGACTCCTAACAGGTGAGCCTGGGAGGAGGGGCCGCGGCCCCAGGGCCGCAGGTGTTCGTCGTCCTAGGCCTCTGGCAGCCCGTGTACCTCCCGAGGTCCCGCGAGATGCGGCTCCTCGGGGAAGGGTGTGGGCCCCAGCGCCTCACGCCTGCTTCTGCCCCTTCCGCCGCGGCAGCTGGGGCACCCTCCCCTCTGTCACCTCCCTCGGGTCCCGCACGTACTGCGCCGCACACCGAAGCCACCGAGCCGCAGCCTGCCGGCTCCAGGGGTGCCCTGTTGGCCTCCTGGGGAGCTCGACGCCGCCGGGCCCAGGCCGCAGCCTCTGGCCCGCGGGCCTCCGCGCTGGCGTTCCGATCCCTGGGGGGTCGTGTAGACCCGGCTGCGGCCGGCCGGGAGAGCGAGGGGCCTGACCCCCACGGGCGGGCACGAAGGTGGGGCACTAGGCGCCAAGCAGAAGCGGATCCACGACGTCGACTCCCTGAGCCCACCGAGTCCTGCGGAAGGCAGACCCAGAGGGCCACAACAGGTAAGATCTTACCAGAAAAGTCTGGTTCGAGCTGAGTTTCAGGTTAAAAAAGACAAAAAAAAAAACCACACCAAAAAACAGGACTTAGATCACTTGAGAGTGAATGGAAGGATATTTTAAGCATGTTTCTACTTTTTGAGATCTATATATGTCTACTTATTTATTTTACATCTGCTCTGGTTTCTTATTAGAAATAAAAATTAGGACTGAATCTGAAGAAATTCAAATAAATGAATTCGTAACTGAGGAGACATTAGTGAATTCTTAACTGAGGAGACTGGTCTCTTCAAAGTTTTGTTGAAGAGTAACAGGACCAAACCGTGGAGTGTCTAGAATGAAGGTGATGGATTCATCTTATACCTGAGTCTGTTTGAGAACCTGACAGTCACGGTCAGTGTGGAACTCCTTTTCAGTAATCATTTTCAATCTAGGGTTCCTATCAAAGTCTCACTGTAAGAGCTTTTTAAAAATAAACATTCTCAGATGGGTACAAACCAAGTCATGCTTCCTTTTATTAAGTGTTACAAAGAGTTCTGTTGATATTCACTATCTCCAAACAGGCCTCTAACGTAAAAGAAAAAAAAAACATCTTTGTTTCCCATGGCTTCCAGAGAGTCGAGGTGAATTTTTTGGCGTTGTATCAGGGCCCTCCAGGGTCCACTCTGCCTACGTGTCCAGTCTTCTCTCTTGCCACTTCTCCTTCTGTTCTCTCCAGTCAGACTGTAACACAGGCAGCTGCTGGAATAAAAGTGCCGCCATCCCTTTTTGCCTAACTGGTTACTTAACAGGGACATAACATCCTATGGGAAGTTGTGATTGTTGATGGGGCTGTGATTCAGTATCCACTCCTCCTTGCAGGACTTCCCTTTCTTACGTTGTTGAATTTAGGTGCCTCCAGACCATAGGACTTACTTTGATCAAGAATGTATGAGTGATGTATGTCATTTTCCACCACAAGCTTAAAGGACCTGTGCGTGTTTTTGAGACACTGTTTCCTGTGCCAAGGTTACTGGCAGAGTTCCAGAGAGCTGTTCCGTCCACACCTGCTGTCTGAGCTGTCTAGTGAGGTTGATGACTGCATGCAGCAGAGCCCCCAAACTCAGTGATGGCCATTAGTATGAGCAACAGATGAGCTATTTTAACAACTGTCATTTGGGTTTCTTTGTCACTTCAGTGTAACCTAGTCCATCCTGACTGATACAAAAGTATTCCAAGACTTTCCTAGTCAGGGGTTGGTTTCACATTATCAAATGTTACCCTTGTGTTAAACCAGGCATCAGCAAACATTTTCTGAAAAGGGCCAGTCAGTAAATATTTTAGGCTTTGTGGGCTAGAGTCTTTGTTGCAACTATTCAACTTTGTGTAGCACAAAAACAGCCATAGACGTGATGGGAAGAAATGAGTGTGGCTGTGTTCCAATAAAACTTTATTTATATAAACAGGCACTGGGCTGGATTTTTGTCATTAGGCTGTAGTTTGTGACTGCCGTTTTAATTCATGAGTCTGAAATCAATACCAAAAGTCCCTTGGTTTGTATTTCAACAATAACAATTTTCTTCTCATGTCTCTATCTTTTTATACATATTCAATATGAATTTTGAGCTCTGGTTTTCAGTAAGAAAATCAGGATAGATTTGAACCCAAGAATATTAACTTTTATTAAATCATGCATGGAGTTTGGAGAGAATATTCTAGAAATTAATTCCTAATGAGCACTAAAAGAAACAGCATATATAAGCACAAATTGAAAAACGTAAACACAGTGTATTATTTTACCTACCACACCTCTAAATAACTGATATTAAGAAGAGCTATATGGAATTGCTGTTCTGTAAAGAAATATTGGCAATATCCTATGGCACAACATGTTACTCATTATTATTCACTAATTTTTTTATTATAGTTTCTATATGCAAGAGCCTAGAGCAACACCAAGTTCTGGGGTAATAGAAAACCTGGTTCACACCTAGCCACACTCATGCATAGATATGTACATGATTTTACTGCATCTGTGGACTTAAGTGCCAGTCAGTATCCCCAAATCTCTGAGAAATCAAGCCAGTTCTTCTTTTTGTAAAACAAGCACACTCCATGTGCTCTGCTTCTCCAGCTCCATTTTTTTTTTTCCTTTTGGTTTGTTTTCATAGGAATGTGTATTTGTAGAAGAACTTCATCAGATTGAGCAGGCAAAAGCTCTCATCTTCAAGTGAGAGCAGTGAAGGAACCTTCTGGAGAGATTGCCAGTGCAGGAGCAGGAGGGACGGGGGGCATTCCTATGTTCTGCACAGACCTTTCAGCCAAAGGGACTATTTCCTTTTTAGTGATTTCTAAAAATAAAAGTTAAAAAAAAAAAATGGTGAAGCATGTCTACATCACACAAAATTGCAAATCATGACATGATATAATATAATATGGCTCATCTTGTCTGTGGGGCAGAATGTTTATACCATATTGCTTTCCCATGTATTTATAGATTTCCTGAGAGTGACTAATTGTTCTCCAAAATTATATTTTTAGTTGTCTTCTCTGTATCCACAGCTCTAGGAAATGTTAGACTCAAAAATGTGAGGCCTGTTGGTGGACCTCCATCTGTTTCTAGTGGTTTCATTACAAAAATGTGTATATCTCTAGAAGAAAATTTTTTAGAAAGAATTTATTTCAGCTCCATGTCAATCGATAGCTTTTCAAGTTACCCATCATAGTTTATTTTATATGAGATACACCCTTTCAGGAAAAAAAAAAAAAAATCCCTTGAAGCAATCTTACAAAAACTGTGCTAGGATATTATATGTATGAGAAGACTCTAAGAAAACAAACCTATGGACTGAAGCTAATGAATTATCTATGGGTCCAAGTTCAGATTTCCTAGGTTTACTTAAGAAGATGAATATATTCAGAAATAAATGCCATTATTATTTCTTTGTCTGCTAACAAATAGCATTACCAATAGATTTTATTTTATAAGATGCACACATTGCTTAACCTAGGGTAGCCCAGAAAATATTAATAGTCAGAAATAATGTAAATTCCAGTAATAGATTTATGAAATATATTGATGCTGTCAGTCTTTGTTTATTCTACTGTGCCATGAAGTCTAGACGGAATAATAGTGTGTTCTTTGTAGAAGCATGCATTTCAAAAATCATTGAATTTGCTGTAATGCCAATCCTTGGGTCTCATTCAGGAACTTTTTACACTTAGTTTTATATTCCATCTATAGAAAAAAATAATTAGCAACCCTTCCCCCCTTCCAGTTCAACTAGAATTTTGCCTTCAGTATTAACTAGTAACCTTTAATTTCACCATTGTGCCTTAATTTTTCTCCCTTGCCTATTCCACACGTTCCAATTTACCATGCAAGTGTCAACAATTTCAAATATTTTCTTCCTACGAACATGTCACAGTGATACAGCTTGTGTCATTATAAAAACATCCATTTTTAAGATTTGAATTCACTGCAGATCCTCACCTAGATGCTGAATAAAACAGTATCTCTAATCCTAAACTTTTATTGTTCATCACTTAAATTCGACCTGATTTTTTTTTCAATCTAAAAGCCATAGCTCAAAAACCTATGTGTAAGGAAAAACAGAGCTCACTCTTCACAAATCTGAAAGGCCCAACTGACAGAGAATGAGGAATCTATTAAATCTTCAAAGATCTGGTTTTGTGCAGCCCCCACCTCCTTTGCTCTAGGCAACCCCAAATATTCAGCATCAATCATGCATTCGTTCCTCTTACCCCTGCTTCCTCTCTCGTGCCTCCTGAAATGCGGCGTGACGTTTGTTATCGCCACCGTGGAACTGATTCAATACACACTACCGCTCAACAGAAGAGTCTGTATTTAAATTATGGACTCTCCCAGAGTTTAAACATGTTTATTTCCCTCTTGCTTGCTCTTGGTCTTGTCCATGGGAAATTGATTTTTAACTGACAGCCATCCATTTATAAAAAGGTGCTTTGTACAAGCTTCTTTATCTTCTTTGCTGATGGTCTCATTTCCTTTGTGCTCCATTTGTCTGCCCTGATGTTTTTCTGCATGATAAGAAGGTTATCTGCTAAATGGCAGTAGACTTAGTTCGAGTCATGGCAGTTACTCTATTTTAGGTGATCTTCTTTATCATGTTCACTTTCCCAGAGAAAAGACACGGTATGTGTGCATTAATGGGATTATTTGAAGGTGCGCTTATTCAGATATATGTTTGGAACTTTCGCTTTCCACGTCTGTGTTTTTCTGGTAACGCATGCCGCCCATGCAGGCTGGCTGCTTTGAATCGTATCTCCCATACCTTCCCGGCTTTTGACCTTGGGCCGGATGATTAATTTCTGTATCTTCACTTCTCATCCACAAAGTAGAGATACAAATATTACTGTCTACATTTTGGGGAGGATTAAATGAGTTAATATGTGAGAATGGCCATTCTTACCTTTGCATCAGTAGCTTGGTCTCAGTGCACTGAAAGGATCACTTACTATTTCTCCAGTCTTGAATGGTTTGTCTGTATGACTGATGGACAGGCATTTTCACAGTATTAATCATTATTTAGGATAGAACTAACTCCTTTGTTTAGGGATGTTATTATGGAAGTTGAGTGACACCCAAGAAAAGTCTGAGCAACATTATTCAATAATATTGAAGAACCACATCCTTTTTTACAGTTAATTTAAACAACCAGGAAACTAAACAGGACAGTTTTCCTGGGAAGGCATGGTTATACAGTGCATTTGGTACAACCACGTGGGGGATTCTGACTCGTCCCTATAAAGTTCAATATAAATGTAAATATAGGAATGTAAAAAAATGTAAAGCTATTTTAATTTTGTGTGTGTGTTATGATGGTATTCTGACAAGAATTAAAAGCATCACTTTTATTCTGTTAGGGCTTTACTTACAGAAATGGGAAAATGAACATAGATCCCATTGAATGTTAGAAAATATTTAATATTAGAAATATTTGCAGAAATCAAAGAAGTAGTTTTATAAGTACTATGGGCTATATCATGTTTTGAGACTTAATCTAGAAGGGAACAGAGTAATACATTAATGCCGTTAACAAGGGAACTGTCCGTGGCTTCTCTCTTTCCCTTCACCACCTCATTCTACTGCTTTTCCACTGGCTAGTCACTCAGCCCTGTTCACTCTACACACTGAGCGTCTCTTTAATCCTTCTCCCTCAAGGATGAGCCACCACCATCTTGAACTTGATCAACTGTCATAGTCTCCCCAAAGGTGTACACATCTGTTCTTCTCATCTACGATTGGAACAGGAGACATCTTCTAAAACCTCTAATTAGTGTGTGACCCTCCCTAGGTCTTAAGCCTTGAATGGCTCCCCATTTTCCACCTGATGAAGTCCCTGATCCTCAGCTCAGCTGAAGAGCCCTGCATAACCCATCCCTGCCTTCTTGCCAGCCTCATTTTGGGTCTGTTCTTCTTGTCCTTTTCATTCAGTCAGGTCTTTAAGTCCTGGGATACAGCCACTTTCCACAACACTGACTAGTTAACTTCTTCCTGCCTTCAGATCTCAGCATGATCCCCATTCGCTGCTGCTGGCCTTTCCAGTATTCCTCAGCAACCCCCATGCCCACCACACACATGTTCCTGGCATTACACCAATCTCCGCTTCCCCTTTTGCTCTGTTCATCCCATGTATGACAGCTGGTTCTCATTCTCCCCTTAGAATGTGAGTGCAGAGTTCAGAGCAGGAATCATACTTGTCTTGTTGCAGAAAATAGCCCCAAATTCAGCAGAGGATCTGACACATCATTTTTAAAGCTCATTGAATAAATGAATGAATGAATGAATTTGGAGAAAGCCTAGGTAATTTCTTAATACCCAATCACTATATTATAAAATGGATTGTGGAACTAGTTTGAAGTTGGACCTGAATAATGCCAGACTTAATCAATTAAATGAAATTAAAACAAAATTCAGTTGGTTTATTTGACCATTGAAGGAAAATATAATGGATTTGTGGAAAATATTGTCTCCAAGCCTGGAATGCTGGGTTTATTTATTTATTTATTTATTTATTTATTTAGGAATGCTGGGTTTAAATGCTGTGCTATTTAGATGTGTCCTTGGGCTAATTATTGGTCTCTCTCTATTGCCTCCATCTCCTGATCTGTCAGATAGTTGCAGGGATAAATTAGTAAAAACATGTAAGCTACTAGAACAATGCTACTAATAAGCCTAATATTCAGACACCGTCATCTTAAAACAACAAACAAAACAAAACAAAAAACCCAAACTCTCTCCTTTTGTCCTCCCTTCAATTGGATGCTTCCCTAACTCTTCCTTTTATAAGCTAAAATAGTAATATAGAATTCTAAAATTGTGCAAAGTGAAAAATCTGAAAAACAAAAAACAGCCCTGTGAGCTTTCCTCTGAGGAAAGAAGTAGCCAGATTGGTCTGAGCATTTTAGGTGTTGGGGTCTGTAGAGTTCTGATGCCCTCCAGCCAAATGAGCTGGACAGGAGGCATTTATATGGGTTTCATCAGCCACAGTGTCTGCCTCACGGGTTCTTGCCTCCCCTCTTTTGACTCACTGAGCTGAGTAGACACAGGCTCCCAGGCCACCTCCAGATTGCACATGGCAGGAGACTTCCCACCAGGAGAGCAGCGGGGCCACCAGTGGAAGAGAGAAACCAAAGCTTTCGTTAGGATGCTTGATAAGCTGTTAATATGTGAGCAGAAGTTTTTGCTTTTGTCCTAATAAAAATATCTATGTACACTATTTTCATAAATTTTAGTGATAAGTTTCCATTCGACCACATGAAGAGCTCAAAATAAGTTTTCTTGGGAAGTTGACAGGAGCTTAAGAAAAATCACAGTGAGTTATGGCTTCTGGGGTTTCTAGAGAACATGTCTTCATCAAGTCCTTAAATATGTTTCAAAATCATTCAAATGGAATTATTTTCCTTTCACCCACCACAGACTGTTTTGTAGAGGATTTAATCCACTGGTGAGCTAACAGAGGGAAGACATGTTTTCCAAGGTAAATTTGCTTTTGAGAAATAAGGTTGCTTTGGATGAATTCTGAAGTCTGTATATTTCAGAGAAAGAGCACTTTAAGTACAAAATTATAATTGGCTATTTCTGTCAAACTGGAAAAAGACCTTGCCCCATCAGTAATTAATTTTAGATATATAGTGATTCAGAAAATTTTCATCTTTCTCTTAACCGCATATTAGCACATTTTGTTCAATAAGATTATTTTCTTTTTATTCTGAAAGATGCATTAAGTATGAGAGAAAAGCTTTTAAACAGACTTAATTAACAGCCAGAAATGACGTGATTTATTTTTGTGAATTGTACATATGGCTGTAGTTCTTCCTGTGCCATATTTTGAATACATTAAAAATATTTTTTATATTATGATGTTCTATAAAATTATTCCCAACAGCTCCAGGGAATATAGCTATTATATCCTTAGTAAGATAAAATGATCCTCATTCCTCTGGGAGTTTAACATTGTTGAAGAGGTTTATAAGCTGTTGAAGATGGGGGCTAAAACCATTTTTCTTTCTTTTTTGTGTTTCTAATTAGGCATCCTAAAAATGCAGAGAAAAGCAGACATGGGAAGTAATAAAAGTAAAAATGTGTGTATCTTCACTGTACTTCAAATGTATATTGACCCATTTTTGTCTTCAGAGTAAATGAGCTTGGGAAAACCATTAAATATATATATATAATATATAACATATAAGATATATATTACATATACATATATTTTACATATTTTTGTTAAGCTCCTTTCAACTTTCTAAGAAAAATCATTTTGAGCTCTTAATGTGGTAGAATAGAAATTTATCACAAAAAATTATGAAAATTTCTTCGTATAGACATTTTTGTTAGGACAGAATGTATAAACATTCTATATATTTATTATATATGTGTACTTTTAGGATTGCTATCCTGGAGGCTAATAAAAGGCTTACTACTTCCCTGGATTACTGCTACACACATTGTAAAACCAAACAAAGTAGATTTACTAGTGATGACATTTTAAAACAGGAACATTTGGATGGTTTGGAAAAGTGAACTGATTCTGAGCCTCAGCTTAATATTTCCATGGTAACGCCAAGGTTCAGAAGTCTTCCCTTGGAGGTAATCATTGGGTGCTCTGAAGGAAAGCTTAGATGATTTAGTACTGTTTTTCTCAGGGATGTTAAGTAGACTCTATTAATAAACTGAAAAATGGAAGACTCGATTTAATGTCCTGGTAAAGGTCAATATCCATGAAAGCAGATACCTTTAATGGTTTATCCTGCCTATGTTTCCCCACCCGTGGGTCTCATTGCTTCACGCAAAACAGGGTCTCATCCCCCGACCCCCATTTCTGGGATAGTATATTGTTAATTTCCCCTAAATGAAAGAGGCTAATTATCCAATTTCACAAATCATTCCTTGGTTATAGCTGTTAATAATAAAGGAAAATATATTCCCCTACCCACCCACCCAAAGTATTCCTGCATCCGAAGGGGCGAGGGATAAGCATACATGGCTTCCTTGGATGAGGGTGGAGAGAGAAAAACACAACACAACTAGGATGTGTTGACAAGTCTTCCAGGGTATTTTAGTGAGCAAGGACCAACACAACAAATGCTGTCTTATGAATTTGGACATTTTTCTTAAGGAGAATAAAATAAACTCTTAATCTCTCCCCCTGATTTCTAGGATTATATTTAGACTTCCTGTAACATAAAAATAAGTATTACCCACAGACATCAAAGATAATATCTGTCGTGCTGGTAGAAGGGAACAGTGGCTTAAAAAAAAAATCTATGTATAGACTGCTCTTATTATGTAGAGTTTCCAGCAGCCCTTATCAAACAAGAGGTTCTGAATAAGTCTGTAGCTTTTTGTCTAAAGCTTTCTGAAGAATAACCAGTGCCCGAGTGGCTTTGGGACATGAGCACAAACACAGCTTCAATTTCTCCTTTGTATATTATCTGCAGGATCATCTTTATTTCTAAGTGAATCTCTGCCATCCTGCACACCAATAAATGTGCTGAGCACACTTTCATGGGCCAGAAATAGAGATGATGCTTCGTAAAACTTCTCCATAGGTTCTATAGAGGATTGAGCAGAGAGTTGGAAATGGGGTTATTGAATTACCCTGTGAGCATTCGAGAGAGTTCAACTTGTGTTTCTCAGTTCTACAGACATGTATTGAGAAATCACTAAGTTTAAGCAGTTACAAAAAAAAACAGATGACGTTCCTGTCCCCATCTCAAAGGAAAATGGTCATTCCATATATAAATATGCAAATAATTTATTATAATTGTAAGAAGTGCTTAAAAACGCTGCAGTGGGAATACTATTCCAGAAATAGTATCCCCAAAATACTATTTTGGGAATCAGGGAAGGCCAAAAAAAGAAAAAAAATTCCCGATGTCTTTTAACCTGGTAGAGCATAGTTACCTAAATGTTGACTAGAAATAAAGCAGGGGCTTCTTATTTCCTTTCATATTAGTACACTGGCAATGTAAGTAATGAAGTTTAGTTTCCACTCTGGGGCCCCTCAACCATTTCTACCTGTAGCCCCAGTGAGTGGAAAGGGAGCTCTTTCTCCACTGACCTTCCTAGAAGATGATGGGTATCTCAGTGGTGGCCTAAGTTATTCTTCATTCCTCTGTCTTATCCATTATTAATAATTCTAAGTATGGTGGCCTTTACTTTACATGCATTGGCTTACTAAATGGTGTATTAGTTTTCTGTTGTTGCATAAAAAATTACAACTTAGTGGCTTACAACATATTACGTTAATTATCTCATAGTTCCTGTAAATCAGGAGTGCAGGCGTGATGTAGCTAGGCTGTGTTCTTATCTGGAAGCTTGATTAGAAAAAAGTCTGCCTCCACTCTGATGCAGGTTGTTGGCAGAATTTTTTGCTTGAAGCTGTATGACTGAGGGCCCCCGATTTTTGCTGCTTGTTGGTTGGAGGCTGCCCATGGGTCCTAGAGGCAGTCCACAGTTTCTTGCCCTGTGAGTGTTCCCATCCTGACTGCAAGCTTCATCAAGCCTGCCAGATTAACCTTCTTCCAGCCTACTAAGATGGAAGTCTTATGTAATGTAGCATAAAACCAAATGACAGGAGTGACATCCCATGATTTTTGCCATGTTCTGTCAGTGAGGGGCAAGTCAGAGGTCCCAGTTGCATTCAAGGGGAAGCGATGAGACAGAGCATAAACATGAGAGCCACCCGGCAGTCTGTCCACTCTGGTACCTACTATTGCATTTTACAGAAGTTTCTAAAATAGATTTGTCCAGATTCACATGCCAGAAGAGAAGCCTGAATTTGAATACTGGTCTCCAGGACTCTCTCCAGTAGACATCATCTGCACTATAGGACATAGAACATGACTTGGATAATGACTCATTAAAAATAGTTAATGTCCTCTCAAATAACTGAACAGCTCTTCACTCTTTAGAATTCTTCCAAGTGTAGATTATTGAACCTGCAGTATCAATACGCTAGGGACACTCAGCTTTTTTTTTTTTTTTTTTTTTTAACTTCCGTTGTAATGTAATTAATTTGATTATATATTTGACCAAGTTCTCTGATAGAATTATAGTTAAAAACCTGGAATTCAGTGTGGTCAAGACCTAAAGATATTAATAGAAAAAGAGTAGAAAGGGGAGTTTATCATCTGGTACAGAAGTTTTCAAACTTTTGGGTTGTCAACACCCTGTTACAAATGAAATTTGTTGGTAGCATCCCAATACAAAAAATAAATAAAGGTTTTTTGTTCATTCATTCACTTACCAAATATACTGTGGGCTGAACTTATGACAGGCACTCTTCTGAAAAACTAGTCCTGAACATGGTAATCCAAGTCACCAGCCTTTAGGATATTTATATTCTACTAGAGAGAGAGAAAAAACAACATACAAGGGTTGTGTATGTGTGTGTGTGTGTGAGAGAGAGAGAGAGAGAGAGGGAGATTGATTTTAGGAGGTGGTAAGTGATAAGAAGGAAAATTCAGAAGATTAATGGAGAGTTCGATGGGAAATGGGCATTGCTTATTAAGAAGATGACCAAAGTACTTCTCTGAAGAAATAGCATTTGATCAGAGACCTGGATGAAGTAGTGATGGGATGAGCTGTGTGTTGTTCTAAGGAAAATATGTTCTGAGTACTGGCAGGTGTTTCCACCCTGATGCATGAACAATAGAAAGAAGTAGAACAAGAGAAATCAACAACTCTTGGAAAGTGGTGGTAAATGGTGCAATGGGAGATGGTTTGTGTCTGGGGAAGTTTTGTTTGTTACTGTTTTTATAATGAAAGATTGAACAATATATAAAAATGAGTATATAAAATATCAAATAGAAGGAATACTCGATGAAGTAGCAGAATGAACGCAAACTTCACATGCAAAGGTCTTGACTAAGCACAGGGGGTTTGTGATCTGCATCTCCAGGGGTATTGAATACAGGCAGTTCATCTGCTATTTTAGGAGCAAAGGTAGAGTATGCATGTATGGTTCAGACACAAGTAGGCTGGTGAATTTGGTAAAGGGGTAATAACCTGAATCTATTCTGAATGCCAATACTTCCTCAGTGAAGTAAGAGGCCAAGTCATCAGTCGAATGTAAGAATGAAGAAAAGCTGTTGGGGATGGGAGAAGAGAGAAAAGTCAGGAAGTAGTTCTCTAGTGAGTGGAATTAAAGGTAGGGTTGTTGTGCACAGCCAAGGGTATGCTTTTATTTTTCTGATAAGAGATCTTAAGTGTGATCTGTCAGAATGGTCAGACATTTTTCTGTAGCCATATTTACCTGCTCTCATCTAATGAAGCTGGTGTCTGGCCAGGCTTGCCCACCAGAGGGAGAAGAGAAAAAGAAACTATGGGCATATGTAAAGGAGAGATTTATGTGAGAAATGAGCATTTGCCAGGGGTGGGGGCCCCCAAAACAAGGTAAGGACAGTGCACTGAAGATACTAAAAGGGTTGACAACCTTTGGGGTAGGTATTCTAGGCTGAGTGAATTATGGTGAGGTCTGTGAGGAACTCACCTGCTCTGGTCATCTTCCCTCTCCCTTCCCTACACTGTCCACCCTGAATGGGGCTGTGCAGACCTCTTATGGCTAACTATAAAGTTGAGGCTATTTTAAATCAGTGAGTTTGGTGGGGTACCTGGGTAACGCAGTTGGTTGGGCATCTGACTCTTGGTTTCGGCTCAGGTAGTGATCTTGGGGTCCTGGGATCAAGCCCTGTATCAACCTCTGTGCTCAGTGTGGAGTCTAAGACTCTCTCTCCCTCTGCCTCTCTCCATTGTGCTCTCTCTCTCTAAAGTAAATAAATCTTTTTTAAAAATCAGTAAGTTTGGTGAAAGCAATAGTAAGGTAGAGCATCATGTGCAGATAATAAAGGAGAGCATTGCCTCAAGGGAATTTTAAAACAGTAATACAACCATTCAAATCTGTTTTGAAAATAGCAGAGATAAAATACCTCTCAGGAAAAAAAAAAATCGTTGTATCAAGGGATACTGGCACACTCACCTCCCTGTTCTTAATCCACTTTTCCAAACACATGCTATAGTTTCCTAGTCCAGAGCTGAATAGCCCAGTTACTCTTCAGAAGAGTCCAGAGATGATCCTGAGATCACCACACAGATCTGATCAAATCTTCTTTTTTTTTTTTTTTTTTTTAAAGATTTTTTATTTATTTATTTGACAGAGACACAGCGAGAGAGGGAACACAAGCAGGGGGAGTGGGAGAGGGAGAAGCAGGCTTCCCGCTAAGCAGGGAGCCCGATGTGGGGCTCGATCCCAGGACCCTGGGATCATGACCAGAGCCGAAGGCAGACGCTTAACCATCTGAGCCACCCAGGCGCCCCTGATCAAATCTTCTTAATACCATGATGTCTAAGATGCACACAGAGATGTTAGAGTACAAAGGTAAAAGGTGAAGTGAAATCTGAACATCTGAGCATTGAACTGAGGAACCAACTAGCCCTGAGAATGAATCTTTGAGTAAATGGAATGCTGATACATAGTTAGACATGGGAGTCTGGAATTCTAAGGACAAGTCAGGGCTGGAGACAAAAATTTCAGAGCATTGATATGAAGCATTAAAAGCTATAAGACTGAATGGAATTAGCATGAGAGTGAGTACTTCTAGAAGAGAAAAGAGGTCCAAAGATGGAGCCTTTAGTGTCTCCACATTATAAGGATTTAATATAAAGATATAAAGGGGAAAGGTAACTGAGAAGAGGAGCTAGTAAGGTGGGAGGAGAACCAGGCAGGGTAGTATCTTGGGACCCAACTACAGAATGTGTTTGAAGGAGGGAGAAATAGTATAGGTGTTCCTGTTCCTCATTTCTACTTGCAGACCATTCCTCTTTCATAAAAATACTCATCTGTGTCCAGTTCTTCTGGCAGCACAGATAAATTAGATATGGATATTGATCTTAGGTTTTAGTAATGTAGAGGTCATTGAGTGCGTGTGGTCACAGAATGGAGCTGAATTTGTTTAGAATGAAATTAAGAGAAAACTAGAAAATCCAGTATAAACAACACTTTTGAGACAATCTACTGTTTAGAGGGTGAGACCATGATAAGGTTATTTTTTTATAATGCAAGAAATAATAGCATGTTTGTACTCTGATGAGAATGATTTATTAGTGAAGGAAACTGTGTTTGATGTAGAGGAGAAAGAAGAGAATGACTTGAGCCATGCCCTTGAGCGTCAAAGAAGACAGAATCTAGTGTGTGCTGGGGAGTGTCCTCTGAGAGGAGCATGGCTGGGCCACCATAGTAAAAAGAGGAAAGGCAGAATGTACAGATTCACATTCACTGGGTTGTGGGACCTGTAGGAGTACCTTCTGACTGCTTCTCTTTTCTAACTGAAGTAAGAATCAAGAAAACTAGTGCAGAGTGAGAATGGGAGAGGAGGTGCCGGAAGTTTGAGGAGAGTAGAAAAGGTATGGAAGGGACACTTGAGAGAGAAGGAGAGTCTATCTCACACTAGGGAGATACAGCATGGTTATGGTTGCTGGGCAGTATGAGGGCCCATTGAGGGGTAGCAATAGTGAACTGAAAATGGGAACCATCAGCAGTGATGTTTGTGTTTCTCCAGTCACGGTTAGTTCCACAAGTGGTTGCATGACTAGTGGAATGGAGGAGAAAGAAACTGGGTAAAATCCAGACCAGAATGTGGTTTATAATTACCTGCAATAGAGAGAGGGGAGAATAGATGTTGAGAATACATAGAAGGCGCTGATTATATCTACTGGCCATAGCAATTATTCTGAATAGAAGGAGGAGTGTGGGGTGGTGGGAGAGAGTAAAAATATAGTATCATTAATGAGAAGTTTCTGTAAGGTCAAAGGATTATGGGACCCAGGGTTCTAGTAGGTAGTAGTTGAAGAGAAGGATGCTTGACCCTTGGGCAAGATCAGAGCTAGAAATGGCTGTGGGAGGAATGAGGAGTTGCATGAGGACAAGTACATTGGATGAAAGGATTCCCAGAGATCGAGAGTCCAGTTATTGGAAGGATCATCTACACAAGTATTAAAATCTCTAGTGTAAAGACAAGAGGGAGAGGGACCTGAGACTTGGTAAATGGACAGCAACAAGGACTATAAGGAAGAGTCAGGCATGTTATTCCAAGCTAGACTTGAAGGGAGGGGAAATTGTCTGAAGTGGGGATGAGAAGCGAGGGGATTATGCACCTCATCTCTGGGCTCAGGAATGCACCCCTGTGAGAAAAACAGCCAACACTGAGAGGGCTACAGAGAAAGCAGCCTCACAACGTCTGTTGTCTCTAAGTGCTTCCTTCCCCTGGCAATTCCCAGTTCAAAGTCCTGAAAGATAAAATGCGAAAGACATTCTGCTTTTCTTTAGGATAAAATATATCATATTACAATTCTGTTATACTACCCAATTAGTATTTGGCTGACATGAAATTACCTGGCTCAAAAATAATTCTGTGTTGGGGCCCCTGGGTGGTGCAGTCAGTAGAGCGTCGGACTCTTGGTTTCGGCTCAGGTCACAATCTCAGGGTCGTGGGATCGAGCCCCGCATCAGGCTCCGTGCTCAGTGCAGAGTCTGCTTGGGATTCTCTTCCCTCTCCCTCTGCCCCCCCGCCCCCCGCCACACTCGCACACTCAAACGCTCTCTCTCTCAAATAAATAAGTAAATCTTAAAAAATAATAATAATAATTCTGTGAAAGGCAATATGGGAAACGATAGTTTTGCCATCTTTGCTCCTTTGTCCTCCTGATGGGACTTTTTATGTCTGAAATGTTCACTTTGGTTAACCTTTGAGTGGAAGCTAGGCCTCAGCAAGGCTGTGACTCCTATGCTTTCCAAAATGCTAGAATTGTTGTGGAGCATAAGGAAATCATATTTAATTTGATTTCTTTTTTGAATAGTGAACCATACTTAGCCAGAACTCAAATAACCATTTAATTGGAACTGTTGTTATGTTGTGCTGTCTTAGCCAAAAGAGATAATTGTTACTTCACCCAACATACACACACACACACACGCACACACACACACGCACATGTCCTAACACACACGTACACAAACATAAAATATTTAACAAAAACAGAACAGGGCCATTTAATTATATTGCTTTGAGTCTACTGTACAGTGAATCTTGAAATCCAGAATGGAAGCTCAGAAACTTAATCTTCAAAGAAAAATTAAAGAATAATCACTATATTGTAGTTGTTCAAACAGGAAAATGAGCAAAGTAAAACAAGTAAGGATGGAAACAGACCAAAAAAGTTGAATTTTATTAAACTGTAGTCTCTCAAGGATTCTGTTTCTTTGGTGTTATTGTATTTTGATGCAGGATGTTGCATAGAAAATAAACGTGTTAAACTGTGACAAGTTTAAATGAAGGACATCGCATGGATTGTTGCCTCCCTTTCTCCTCATGTATTTGAAATTCTTCAGTTGGAGAGTAAGTGTCAAGACTTTTTCTCCTTTATAGCAGACAGAAATTGTATCTTAGTTTTCTTCTTTAAATTTTATTCTCTCTCTAATAAGATTGGTGATTCAAACACCTTGGAACACATGATATTATTCATTTACATTCTTTTATATGGCTCTACCTCATGGAATCTCACTAATACTCACCCATTTGTCATTGAGCAAGTTCTCAGCTGATAAGTAATAATAGTCTTTTCAATGTACGTGATTTGTGAACATGGAATTTTTGTTCTGTATTTATGCTGTTGATGTCTAAGGTAGACAATAGCAATAACAACTAGGGTTATTTCCTTTTAGTTAGCTCTTATAATAATTTATTGGAATTACAGTACAGTTATATCTAGTAAGTTAAAGACCATATAAAATTTCCTGGTGTAAAGCAGTAAGGTCACTCCACTAACTATTTCAACATAAATGTGAACCTTTTCAGCCCACTCAGTTTCATTGAAATGTTAATAATGGCCTTTCCTCACAATAGCTTCTCTTACATCATTCCTTTTGTCTTTCATCCAAACAAACCAAGACCCAGACATCATGGTATTTTCAGACAACACTGAAAGAGTTTCCCAGCAAAATTGCATGCAGTAAAATTCTTGCAGTAGAAAGTATTTAAGGGCTCAGAGAAAAATCTTACAGTGCTGGATTCTAATATAAGCACAGAAAAAAATCTTGATATTTTATTATCAGTTAAAATAACTTATATCAACAGAAAAGAATCCCATTTCCCACCTTTGTCTCCCAATTCATCATAAAAGACCAAAAAAGAAGTCAAAATACCAAAGTTAATCCCTGTCAGGAAGAGATTGTTTTATTGGGTGATTTTCCAAAGAATCTTTGGAAATATGTGATCCCAAAATCTATGACTTAAGTCTTTTAATCAAAATGGGCATTCCTGAAGTTAATTCTAAATTTGCTAATAAATAGATGCATATTTGTCAACAATTACAATTCCCAGATCATTAAATGTATTTAATATCTTTAAAAGAGAAAAAAATAAAGTTTTTTTTTCATCAGCTGCTTGTATGTTTTTCCTGATGTGAATATTTTAGAGAACAAAAGAAAGATTGTACAGAGGTAATTATTTGGTGAAATTTTTTCTCACCAGTGACAACAAGCAATGATTTCTTATTTATGTTTATTTGGCAAAAGATGCCTATTTAATTGTCACCAATTCTTTGCCTTAAAGAGCTAGAAGATAAGGCTATTCTTTAGTTTTCTTATTTGCAAATGGCATCCCATGGGTCCTTAGCAAGGTAATGAAGTTAAATGCAAAGATACCTGCCATTATTCTTTTGGTGTTATCTTTAAAATGAAATAACTTTCAAAGTCATAAATATGTTTTTATCCAAATGGGATGCAGATTCATTATCTACTCAAGAAGGTCGTGAAATATTTAACTACAAAGAAAATATCATGGTTGTATGTGATGTTATCTGTAGAGTAGACTATTTAATCAGGAATGAAAAAAATACCACTCATATAATAAAAAGCTTTTTATAAGATAGATTAACAGGGAGTAAGTTTACCCCCTCACTATAAACATCTAAGGAAATAATAAACAAAATATATAAAACAGTGCTTTGCAAGACACTTTACATCCGGGTACAAAGGACAGTGATCCCTGAGAGATTAAATATAAGCAATGTGAGTTCTTCAGTTTCCCCAGATTAAAACCTT
Organism: Phoca vitulina; assembly: GCF_004348235.1. Classification (NCBI taxonomy): domain Eukaryota; kingdom Metazoa; phylum Chordata; class Mammalia; order Carnivora; family Phocidae; genus Phoca; species Phoca vitulina. The sequence goes on from NW_022589708.1 coordinate 6,456,186, forward strand.
AAGAGAGTTTTCAGGTCGTGGCACATGGAAAAGGAACCCGGCCAGAATCCAGTGTCATCCTTGAGTTGAGGAGAAGGAGACCAAGACAGGTAGACTTTTCAGGACACGGTTCCAGAGAGATGAGAAATTGAGAGAAGGAGTGTGAGGGAGGGGACAGAGGGAGAAAACTCTTGAGATTTTCTGAGAGCCCTCCTTGGTATTCAACTGAATATTGATCAGCACTTGTAGGTGAGGAAACTATCAAGGCAGGAGAAAGAATCATCTGAAAAGACCAGAGATACATTGTTTGACACTCACACAGGAATAGAACTTATGGCCATGAGCTAGACTGGACAACCTCATAATTTACTACATGTTGGATAGAGTACTTAGAAGGTCTTGCTTCACTAGTCATAAATAATTTATGCTGGATTGAGTACTTCTTCAAATTCCCTGACAAATCATAAAGGCAAGACCAAAATATTTTTAAAGTGTCTCCAAGTAATTTAATTAAATTTGAAAACAAAGATCAAGAATACTTATGAGAATACAAAATGTTTAACATCTACTTTGGGAACAGTTCACCATGTTTGGCATCTAATACAGAATTACTGGGCATGCAGAAAAACAGTTAAATGCGACCCATAATAAAATCTATCAGTTGAAACTAAACCAAAAATGACAGATGTTAGAACCAATAGTCAAGGACCTTAAAATAATTATTATAACTGTGTTCCTGTGTTAAAGTAGATAAGACTATGGAAGATGTGAAAAAGACCAAAATCAAATTCCTAGAGATAAAAACTACAATGATTTATATGAAAAATTTACTGATAGGGTTAACATTAGATTAGTCATTGCAAAAAAGAAAAGTGACTTGAAGATATAGCAATAGTAGCCATCCAAAATGAAACAAAGACATAAAAGTTAATTTTATAAAGTTAAAAGAATATCATTGAACTATGGAACAACTTCAGGTGGCCTATGTGTGCAACTGGAGTTTGTGAAGGAGAGGAAAAAGGGGAGGTGGGGAGGACAAAATGGGAGGAAAAAAAATGATGAAGTAATGGAATTTTGCAGAATTTAATGAAAACTATAAAGCTATATATCCAAGATGGTTAAGAACCCAAAGCAAAAGAAAATACCAAAACATGTCATAATCAATTTGCTAAAAATAGTGAAAAAGGAAAAATCTTAAATGGAGCCAGAGAGAAAAAGAAACTGACATAAGCATGGCAGCAGATTTATCAAAGGGATCAATGCAAGTGAGGAAAGAGTGGAGCAACTTCTTTAATGTACTGATAGAAAAACACCTACCCTCCTAGAATTCTATACCTAGCAAGATTTGTCTTGCAAAAATTAAAGTGAATAAAGACTTATTTAGACATAAAAAACCTGGGCGCCTGGGTGGCTCAGTTGGTTAAGCGACTGCCTTCGGCTCAGGTCATGATCCTGGAGTCCTGGGATCGAGTCCCACGTCGGGCTCCCTGCTCAGCAGGGAGTCTGCTTCTCTCTCTGACCCTCCCCCCTCTCATGCTCTCTCTCTCTATCTCATTCTCTCTCTCAAATAAAAAAAAAAAAAAAAAAAAAAAAAATCTTTATAGACATACAAAACCTGAAAGAATTCATTGCTACTACGCCTACACTACAAGGGATATAAAAAGAAGACTAGGTAAAAGAAAAATAAAACCAGATGCAACTCTGAATCTCCATAAAAGTATTAAAAACACTAGAGATGATAAACACATGGTGGCATTAGCACGAAGTTTTGGAGGGGAGAAAAGGTAGTATAAAAATATGAGCTCTTATACTATAGATAAAGTAATATCATCTGAAAGTAGGCTGTGATAAATTAACATTATATATTATAAATCCTAAGGTAACCACCTGAAATCATATAACAAAATGTTTTACCTATTAAACCACCAAGTGAGATAACATGTAATTGTAAAAAAATTACAATTAATCTAAAGGAAGGCAAAAAAAGGAGTAAAAGTTAACAAAAATACATGAGACAAAAAACGAAGAGTCAGATAAAAGAGTTAAAAGCATGTGAATGTTACCGTTAAATGTACATGGTCTAAATGCTCTGATTAAGGTAAGCAAGAGCCAACTACATCCTGCCAATAACATATGCCATTTATATATGAAGACAAAAAGATATTAAAAATAATTGAAAATATACCACACTGATATTAATCAAAATAAATCTGGAGCAGCATGTTAATATCAAAAATAGATTTCAGAGGAAAGCATATAGTCAGGGATACAGGAATTTATTTCATAATGATGAAAGGGCTGAATTCATTAAAAGATATATTCCAAATGCTCATACACCTAATAACAGAGCTTCAAAATTCACTCAGTATGGAGTGACATCAGCATGATGTGACTAAGAAGCTGCAGGCCCTCCTTCCCCAACTGCAGCACTGAGTTAACAATGATATATGGATCAGAATACCTCTGTGAGAACTCCAGAGGCTAGTTGAAAACTACAGGCAACAAAAGCAAAAATAGATAAATGGGACTACATTGAACTTAAAAACCTTTGTACATCCAAGAGTACGATCAACAGAATGAAAAGGCAGCCTACAGAGTGGGAAAAAATATTTGCAAATCATATATTTAATAAGGAGATAAACCAGAATATATACTCAGAATATATAAAGAACTCCTACAACTCAACAATAAAAATAGAAATAACCCGATTAAAAAAAAATGAGCAGAGGACTTAAAGAGACATTTCTTTGAAGAAAATGTACAAATGACCAACAAGCCTATGAAAAGATGCTCAACATCATTTGAAAATGCCAGTCAAATCCACAATGGGATATCACCACATAACCATTAGGATGGCTACTATAAAAAATAAACACAATAAAAAAAATAAAAATAAAAAATAAACACAATAGCAACATTGACAACAAGAACAGAAAGTAAAACAAGTTTTGATGAGGAGGATATGGAGAAATTGGAACCCTTCTGCACTTTTGATGGAATTATAAAATGGTGCAACTGCTATGGAAAACAGTACAGAAATTTCTCAAAAAATTAAAAGTAAAACTACGATATGATTGAGCAAACCCATTTCTGGGCATCGATCCAAAATAATTGTAAGCAAGATCTTGAGGAGATCTTCAGAGGAGCACTATTCACAATAGACAAAGTTTATAGCCACCCAAATGTCTGTTGGCAGGTGAATAAACAAAATGTGGTGGATATATACGATGGAATATTATCTACTCTTAAAAAGGAAGAAATCCTGTCACAGGCTACAATATGGATGAACCTTAAGAGCATTCTGCTAATTGAGATAAGCCAGTCACAAAAAGAAAGATGCTGTATGATTCCACTTGTATGAGGTACCCAGAATAGTCAAATTGTAGAAACAGAGAGTTGAAAGGTTGTTCCCAGGGACTGGGGGATAAAGGGAGAGGGAGTTAGTTAGTGGGTGTAGAGTTTTAGGTTTGCAAGATGAAAACGTGCTGGAGATCTGATTTACAACAATGTGAATGTACTTAACACCACTGAAGTGTACACTTAAAAAAAGGGTAAGATGGTAATTTTAAGTGGTGTTTTTTACCACAATAAAAAAAGATTAAGTAAAAACTCATGAACCTGAGAGAATTAGACAATTTCACAATTACGTTTTGATAATTTAATATTTAATATAACAGTCCTCTCAACACCTGCAGAATTCACATTATTGTTAATGTCACATGTCACATTTACCAAGGTAGATCATATTCTGGACAGTAAACAAGTCGTAATACATTTAATATAATTCATACACAAAATATGTTTTCTCATGGATATAAAATTAAGTGAGGAATAAATAACAGAAAGATCTCTGGAAATTACTCAATTATTTGGGAAGTAAATGACATACTTCTAAAGAACTTGTGTGTCAAATGAGAAACCAAAATGGAAATTAGAAAATATTTTGAACTGAATATACATGCAACATACCTGAGTAAGTGGAATGCTACTAAAGAAGTAGTCTAGACAGAAGGAATAGTACTCAACCCCCATACTAGAAAAAGGAAAGGCCTCAAATTAATAATTCCACTTTGCAACTTAAGAAACTAGAAAAATATATGCAAATTAATCACAAAGTAAATAGAAGAAATAATGAAAATCAAAATAGTAATAAAATAGGAAACAAAAAAATAATAGAGAAAAATACAAATTAAAGCTGGCTATTTAAGAAGATCAATAAAATTAATTAATATCTAGCTAGAATGATCTGGAAAAAATAGAATCATAAACAAAACAAAACAAAAGGTGGCATCACTATAGATGCCATAGATACTAAGAAAAAACAAAAACCCACAAAAGACAAAAAGAATGTCATGAACAACTGAATGGCAGGAAATTTGACACCTTTGGAAAAAAATGGACAAATTACTTGAAAAAAATAGTCAATATTCACTCAAAGAAAGTCCCTTTATAGTTAAAAATCTTCCCACAAAGACAAATTCCAGCTCAGATAGCTTCGCAAGTATTCTCTACCACATATTTAAAAGAATTATTCTGTCCAAACTTTCCAGAAATTTTAAAGGGGAGAAACACTTCCAAACATGTTTGTATGAGACCAGCTTAACATGATACCATAACCAAGGATATTGCCAGAAAAGAAAACAAGAATAATTTTCTTTAAAAGCAAAGAGGCAAAAGTTCTAAACAAAATTTTAGCAAATCAAACCCAGTAACATACAAAACATAATACATAATGAACAAGAAGCATTTATCTTAAGAATTAAAGTTCAGTTTAATATTCAGAAATTAACCAATTTTTCATATTAATAAACCAAATATACTCCTGATAAGTACTCTTAGCAAAGTTAGAAGAGAAATGACTTAATCTGGTAAGTGTCATCAAAAACAAAAGCAGTCCTACAGTGAGCGTACTCAGTGGTGAAAGGTTGAATCTTGTCTTACTCAGATGAGCAACAAAATAAAGATCCACTCACACTATTTCTACTGAACATTTTGACTGGAAGAAAGTCTACGAAATCAGGAAAGAAAAAGGGAAAAAAACAACAACAGTGAAGGTTAGGAAAGAAGCTTAACTGTGTTTATTCATCAGAACTCCAGACTTTTTTTTTTTTTTTTGTAGAAATTGATAAACACTCTAAAATATGGAAATGCAAAGGATCTAAAAGAGTCAAAATAACTTGGATAAAGAAGAACCAAGTTGGAGAACTAAAAGTATCTGATTCTAAGACTTCCTCTAAAGCTATAGTAATGATGATGGTGATGTATTGGGATAAAAATAGACAAATAGACAAAGGGACTAGAACATATGTTCCAGAAATAGACCCATACACATATGGACAACTGATTTTTTACAATGTTTCACAGACAGTTAAGTGTAGAAAGGATAGTCTTTTAAGTAAATGATGTTAAAGTAATTGGGTATCCACACCTAAAAAAAATGATCTCCGATCCCTACCTTGCTGGACATAAAATATTAACTCAAAATTTATCATGAACTTATATGTAAAACTAAAAACCATAAAACTTCTAAGAGAAGAGTGCTTTGTGATTTGGATAATTAGTTAAGTACAGATGCCTTACTACACCAAAAGCATGATCCCAAAAAAAGTAAATTGGAATTCATCAAAATTAAAACTTCTCTTCAAAAGATACTGAATGAAAGAAAAGCCAGAGACTGGGAAAAATAGTTTTTTTTTTTTTACGTATCTAATTTACGTATCTAATAAAGAACTTGCATCTTCCTGCATAACCACAACTTAAGTTTTACCAATAGAATATTTGGTTTAAGAATAAAAACCAAATGCTCTTTTAAAGACTTACTCATTTATTCATTTAGGCACATGTCAAATATTTAATTATGTGCTTGGCTTCAGAAAGGATGCATATGAAGACATTATCATGTTTGGAAAAGAAAAATCAGATATAAATTAGGTCTTCATGCCCTCATACAGAAAAAGGGTCACAAGATAAGGACAATTAACTAAATTATTTCAAATAATTGAGTTGAATGATGTTTTGTAAAGTACATGATACAGAACTTGATACAGAGCACATACTCAATAATCATAGCACATCATTAATAAACAAGAGAGTGATAAGTCATATGAAAAGGATAAATAAAATATGGGAATTTAAAGACAGAAGAGTGTGTGTGTATATGTGTGTGTGTGTGTAGGTGGAAAGGGTTATGTTTGGGGGAAATATGAGTGTCCAGACAGCCCCATGAATTAGAGAACTTTGAGAGCTGATTGAAAGGTGCCCCTAAGCGTAAGGTTATAAAAACAAAGTTTACGGATAAATAGGTGGGAAGAAGAGGAAAAAACTTTTAGGTCTGAATTCCATATTTACCTTTAAATGTCATTGATTTTTCCTTTGTCTTCACTGTAGTTTTTGTTGCTAAAGACAGAACGAATGACAATAAATAAATTACCAGCTTTAGAGTATACACCAAAAAAAATGGAGATTTGGAAGTTAATTACATGTGAGGAGATAGCCACCTGCTCTTAAAAACAAGGAAAACAAACCCAAACAACAACAGAAAACAAATACAGACATTACATAAAAAGTTCCCCACACTAGGTTTTCTCCTGGCCTCCACACCTTCCTTCTGTCCTCAGTACACTCCTTCCTTCTCCCACCTTGCTGACCCCTAACCATGATGAGGTCATAGCAGTTTCTAGCTATAAACTATAAATTACAGGGAGAAATTCACATTATTGTGGGAATTTGGCTCAGGCATTTGAATTAGGTTAGGCTCTAATTTTTACTAGTAAATACTCATAGACCTGCTCCTGTGGGCAGAGCACTGTTCTAGGCACTCGATGAGAAATGCCAAAATACTCTGGAATATCCCCCGTCAGAGGAGACCAAAATACACAAATGTGGATGATGGAGAGAACAGACCTGCCTATTCAAAGGAGTAAAATACAGGAGAAGAGGAATGAAGTGTTGAGTATAGCAGAGGCTTATATCAAGGTTCTGCAGCTTGTGGGCACTGTAATTCCTTTTGCATCTCCCTAGATGCACCTTCTAGATTATATACACATGTATGCCACATGAGGTATTGGAGAGATTTAGTTTCATGCTTATTTTTTTAGAACCCTTTTCAAAAAGGTTCAGTGCTTAAAAATGTTAGTGAGGCTTAAACACTGACTGCATATGTTAAAGGAATCTTCTCTGAATTGTTCAGTGGTGTGGGTGAGCACTGTGAAAGCAGTGGGTGGTCCAGTTGATAGCAGATCTCTTCTACTTCATGGGTTGTGGCTATAGGTCATGAGAGATGGCCTAATTGAAGAGCCATCTGAGCACCCTACCCCTCTTCCTTATCCCTTCTGAGGTGAACACAGGATGTCCAGGCTGCATTCCCTCTCCCATTGGTTCATTCCATTATTTCTTTTAAGTTGAATTTCCCTGTATTGAAATCATTTCATTGGTCTTTAATTTTATAAGGCTCTCTTTGGCCAGACACACAGCCAAAGTGTACTAAGGAATAAAGCAAAGGAGAGCTGTATTAACATTCTTTTCAGATTCGTCCACACATTCACCAGGGCGATATGTTGTAGACTTTAATATTATCATGGCACTTTCTCATTTAAAAGTACCCAGTCTCTCTCTCCATTACAAAGCCTAACCTCTTACTTAGCATAGCTCCTCCTGTCCTTACCTGCCTACCTTTCTAGCCTTTCCATACCCTTCATGGTAGCCTTCCCTGCCATCATACTGCATTCCTGATACTTCCAGAAATGCACCAGGCTGGCCCACGCCTTTGCTCATGCATATGCCTCACTCTAGGCATGTTTTTAACTTCCTTGTCCCTCTGGCTCACCACTACTCATCCTTCAAGGCATGTCCTTCTGGTGTCAGTAGATCTGGAGCACTTTCCCTCTCCCTCCAGGGTGAGCTGAATGTCCTTTTGGGTTCCTTTTTTTCATGGTCTATATTATCCCATTAGACCATAATCATTATTTATACCTTATATTGGCATCTGGGCCTGGTACACAGTAGGCACTCAGTAAGTATTTATTGGATGGAGGTAAAATAGTGTTTTAGAATCAAGTATAAAGCAAAGTTTTAAAAACCTAAATAATTCAGTGTGATCTTCTGTATCATACTTTGTAGTAAAAACTCACTGATAAACAGGCAACCTTTGATATGCAGTTCAAGTAGGCACCACAAAATAAAAAGGCAATATTCAAAATATTTTCAAAAAAATCCTTATGGCTTACCAGAGAGCCAAGTTTTCTTTCAAAGACTCCAAGGGAAAAGATTTACTTGCAGATGCTCGGAGAATACCCTCTCAAGCCCAAGGCAATGCATGATCTACAGAAAGACAGCCTAAAGCCATGATGTTGAGGTGGGTACAAGTTTTAAACTGCCCAAGTACTGATCGTGTTTCCTTAGGTTATCTAGCCTTTTTACCCCAATTTTGAAAATTTTGGTAACATACACATAACATGAAAGATACTGTATTAGTCATTTTTAATTGTATAGTTCAGTGATATTCAGTACACTCGTATTGTGGTACAACCACCACCTCCATTCATCTCTGGAACTCTTCATTTTACAAAAATGAAACTCTGTATCCATTTTAAACAACAGCTCCATGGTCCCCTCACCCTGGCCCTTGGAAACCACCATTCTATTCTGTCTTTATGAGTTTATGACTCTAAGTACCTCACCTAACTAGAATGATACAGTATTTATCTTACTTCACTTAGCAGAGTGTCTTCAGAGTTCATCCACCTTGTAGTATGTATCAGAATTTTCTTACTTTTTAAGGCTGAATAATACTCCCTTGTATGCACATATCACATTTTACTTATCCGTTCATCCATCATGGATGGATGGGCACATGGGTGGCTTCCCCATTTTAGCTGTTGTGAACGCTATTATGAATGCACATGGGTGTGCAATAACCTAGCCTTTTTAAACTTTGCATTCCATATTTAAAATGAAGGGGTTAATAATACATAAAACATTAAGCTGTTGAATGGATTGAATTTAAATGATCTATGTAGAGCAATTAGCACCTCTGGCACACACATAATTTTAACATAAAATGTTAACTCTTATTTTTTTGGAAGTGTTAACTCCACACAATTTAGCAGTGTACCTTTCCCGGCCCTCCAGGAGCTGAATATTAAATGTCACATAGACAAATCCAGTGTCAGCAGTGTGTAGTGAGAGCCGGCTTAGAGGCCATAGCTATGTGTTCACTCAACTGAAAAATTTTTTTTTTTTTACCTTAATTCTTAGAGTTGTGTCTTCGCATTTTATTCTGTGGAGTGCTAATAGGCCATATGTTGGAGAGGTCTGGAAAATTATGACTTCCCATATATAGCCCTTTATAGGTCTGATCATTTGAGTGCTTCACATCATTTATCTTTCCATTTATCTATCCCTACAATAATAAAATATGGGATTAAAGTGGCTCTTATCTATAGTTGGAGAGTGGATGTATTTTATATGTTAGTTCTTTAAAAGGGGAAACTTTCAGAGCTTCAGAAAATATCACTGAGGAGTTAAAAGAATGTTTAGGAAGAACATTTCTGAGTATTACTTGTTAGGATTACAATTTTACCGCTTTAAAGTAATTATAATTTTCATTGCAGCATCTATTAAAAAGGCTTTTACCTGACAGTAATTTTTCTTGTAGTTCCAGGTCATTGTTAGAATGAAGGGAAGAAAGAAAGATGTGAAAAGGAAATGGGAGTGTTTACCTAGTGTATCGTCACAGACAAAGGGAGACAAGAAGGGCTGAGAACTTTAATGCCTACAGAGTATATATTATTTACAAGGCATAGGAATTCTGCTCTACCTTCTCAGAAGCCTGCTCTTTCAAAGTGTGAATATTTAACATGATTTCATTTCACACTCGTATTTCTTTATTAGATAATTGTATTTCAAATCTAATCTTAGAATTTATTCTAATATATATATATATATTCTGGGAGATATATATGTGTTTTTTAGATTATTTTTTTTATCAAGAATGGAGAGACATTCTTTTTTATTCTTATATTATGATTAAAAAACAATAGCTATAATTATTGAACACTTCTAAATACCAGATAGCACAAGACACTTAATTTTATGTATCCTTAATAAATGTCCTTAACAAACATTTGAATACATACAAATAATCCCATTTATACTTGGGAAGAGAGATTTGAAATTATGCAACTTTTATATAGTTTTTCCAATATCTATAAAAGAGCTAAGGCTAATTACAGATCTAACTTACTTCAAAACCTGTGTTTTCCCTACCATGTAGTACTGCACATTCATGGACATGGAAATCCCCCACATTTCTTAAATAAGAAAACATCTAAACTTTAAAGAACTTACATTCTAGATTCACCTTAGACCAAATAAACACACCTTGTCAGGTATTTACATGTTTATTTGGTCTCAAAAGAATTTAAACTTTCCTAGAGCCTTAGGTATCCAGTGAGTAGAGTCTGATAATCAGGAGGCTGCATAAATGTTGATCTTAGTCAATCAGCTAGAGTATAAGGAGTAGGGGCAAGTTTGAGAGTAAATAACCAAGTAACATGTTTGGCTTCTGAGGTATAAAACAGGAGGAGGGCTTTCTTGAGACATTCAGGTGCCTGCTCCTTCATATCCAATTATGAGGTTTTGCATCTTCATTTTATGGAATAAGTTACACTTTGAAATAAATGCTATATTGGCAGCAACTGTTTGTAAATTAGGAGATGGCCATAGTTTCTGAAAGTTTGTAGAGTATCATTTTAACTAACAAAATAATCTTTCCATGTATTTATCCAGATTTATTGCATAAAATAAAGATAGCACAGCTTCGTTTGTAGTCATTAATATTTGATAGGCAGTTAGTATAATCCATGAATAATCTAAAATATTATTTTAGCCATTTGTTTGAACTCTCTCATTTATTAATTTTTTTAAACAGTGCTTCCAGAAGGAGGAAAATTATACCTTTCCCCCATTATTATGGAACTACTAATACTGATAAAGCTAAAACTAGATGGCAGTTTGAGGGACAAAGGGCCATATAGGTACATTGTATAACGTGGGTAAACAGCCTCTCAGTTTTCTTGAATTGCTGAAAAAAATCTGTTGGCTCTAGTTACAAGAACTAAGATTTATATTAGACCAAAAATCCTTAATTTGCTTAGCAAGTTGTATGTATTTGATGGACTGATTTTTGAAAGGGACTCTAGAGTTTCAGTTAAAAATGTGTTGTTGTTGCTTTTTTTTTTTTTTTTGAAGTAACTCAATATGGACTGGGGAAGCCAGAGTAAACCACAACATGAAAATCTGGAAGACAGTCTCCAATTTACATTTTCTGCATATGACCTATTTTAATGAGGAAATGAAAATCATAAAATTAGCTTTTATCTAACAGTCTAAAACTTGGTTGTAAAAAGTGTTGTTGATGACAAAGGAAACATTACCTCATGGCAGTGGTGGGGAACCTTACGGGAACCCAAATGACCCAGCCGAGCAGCTGGTAACTGAAACTCATCTTGTCAATGTCAACTGTAGTCCATCTTCCCATTCGCCAGAGAAAACACAGCCACACTTTACTTATAGTGTCTGGTGTCAGAAGGACCACACTCTTGGCTCCCATCCCTTTAGGACTGTGGAGAGAAAGCCAAGGCATACATACAGTATGCCCACCCTGTCAGCTGTGGGACAGAAGGAGATGAAGAATGCTGAGAATTATGAGTCATTGCTTTCAAGTATTCAGAGGCCAAAATAGGACAAAGAGTTTTTTAAATATAATTATATAAAGGAGAAGAAAGAGAAGCCAAAATTATGCCTCCCTGTATTTCAGTTTTGAATGTGTGGAGATCAGAAAGAAAAAAATCTGTTTGTTTCACTTCTTAAATTTTGGGTAAAGATATGTAAGAGACAATTCCTGTTAGTGAGTTATCCTCAAGATGAATTTACTTGAAGAGGAAAGCAACTCAAGATATAGTATAAGCAAACAACTAATAAATGCTCCTATAAATAAGATTAAGTAAGGATAAAGATAAAGGAGGAAATATCAAAGAAGAAATAACAGAATTTTCCGAAGCTTAAAAATAAAATTACATCAAAGAGAATTCACTGAGGACCTGGCACAATGAATATAAAGATCCTTACATGGAAACATCACTTGAAATCACAGAAAACACCCACAAAGGAAAATCTGGTTGTCTACAAGAGGTAAGAATCAGACTTCCATCAACATTTTTTCTTGAAGAGCGGGGCACTTCACTTCTATGGCATTCTTGTAGCAAATCCATAACCCAAGTCTAATCATGAGAAAATGCCAACCAAGGCAACATTGAAGTATGTTTTATCAAATACCTTACCAGTACTCTTCAAAAATTCCAGGCTATGAGGAACAAGAGAAGACTGGGATTCCATCTCCAGTTGGAAAAGACTAAGAAGACATGAGGACTAAATGCAATCCTGTGTCCTGGATGGGATCCTAGAACAGGAAAAATGACATTAGTGGAACAGCTACTGAAATCTGAATACTGTGTTTTAGTTAATAGCCTTATACCAATGTTGTTTGTTTGTTTGTTTATTTATTTATTTTAGAGAGAGAAAGAGCAACCAGCAAAGGAGGGACAGAGAGATAGGGAGAGAGAGAATTTTAAGCATCCTCCATACCCAGTGTAGAGCCAGAAGCGGTGCTCAGTCTCAGGACCCTGAGATCATGACCTGAGCCAAAATCAGGGGTTGAACACTTAACCAACTGAGCCCCCCAGGTGTCCCCCAGTGTTGATTTTTTAGTTGTGATAAGTGTGACACTGTTATGTAAGATGATACCATTAGGAAAAATTGGGGGAAAAGGGTATATAGGAATGCTTTGTGTTATCTATGAAACTATTTTGTAAACCTGATATTATTTCCATATAAAATTTTAAAAGTTCTTAGCAGAAACACTGGATGCTCAAAGATAGTAGAGAAAGGTCTTCAAAATTCTGGAGAGAAATTCATTTTCATTCTCCCATCACATTATCAATCCAGTGTGAGGACCAAATCATGATATCTTCATAATATGGAAAAATTTTGGAAATTTACTTTCTACCAAAATTTTCTTAGATAATGAGTTTAGAATGGTATAGGAAAACAGAGACACAAACTAAGAAAATAGTGTGATATGGGATATAGAAAAAAGTGGAAGCCAATTAGGAAAATGAGTAAAGGGAAATCCCATGATAATAGCAGTTTAAGAATCAGTGTAGTTTGAAGGAGAAGTTAAAGGCCCTCAGGAGTGAGGCCTCTAAAAATATTAAAGAACAATATTCTTATAAGATACTTGACTCTATAATGATGTTGAATAAATAACTGATATGATAAAAGGTAATAATGTAAAAGAAATTGAGGGAAGGAAGGAAGGAAGGCGGAAGGAAGGAAGGAAGGAAGGAATGATAGGCAATTAGAAATTCCAAGAAAACCAAAATGTTGCATAAAAATGAAAATACATATTTATTTCCCACTTGGCTCTTTAAAGAGAAGTATTTATGTGACCATGACACTGTAATTGCTGTTCATTGATTTTGAGTAATTTGGCATACAAAGAGGCATTAAAGCATCAGTACTCTGATGAGGAAAGCACCAGGTCGAAGAGTATACATAGGAAGGGTACTTCGGGAATCAAGAACAGCTTTCTGTAGGAAGTCATGTCTCAGCCAAAACCTGAAGACTGGTTAGTTTGAAAGAAGGATGTGGTAGTGGAGAAGATTTTAATCAGAAAACAAAACAAAACAAAACAAACAAACAAAAAACATTTGAGAAGGCCCAGAAGTCAAAGAAAACATGCTGTGTTCAAGGTACTAAAAGACACGGAGATTCACATGGGAGTAGAAATCTAGGTATGGGGAGTTATTGGGCAATAGTCAGAAATACAGTGTGAGAGGTAAAGGCTAGCTCATGGAGGAACATGTATGGTCCTAAAATGAATAATGACAGTTATGTTATCATTTTTTAGAAAGTTTGGAGAATGCAGTGCGGAGAATGGTTGGAAATGAGAATGAAGGCAGAGAGGAGAAGCCATTACCGTAGTGGGAAATAGTTTGGCCTAGACTAGAATAGGGCCAGTAAGAAAGTGGAGACCTGAATGGACATAGAGGGCCCTTAGGGTACAATTTAGTGATTTTGTGAACTTGGGGAACAAGGAGGAGGGAGGAGTAAGGAAGCATATGGTTTGTGACTTGAGTCACTTTGTAGATCGAGGTACCAATCACTCCACTCAGCACAGACCGGAGGTGGTGTTAGAAACCCTAATGTCTCCAGTTGTCAATATCAATGAAATGATGTCCAAGATGAGATTAATTTAGGCAGTTGTGTATGTGATATATTTTTTTAATTTTTTTAATTTTTTAAAGATTTTATTTGAGAGAGAGAGACAGCATGAGCAGGAAAGAGGAGGTGGAGGGAGAGGGAGAAGCAGACTCCCTGCTGAGCAGGGAGCCCGACGCAGGACTCGATCCCAGGACCCTGAGATCATGACCTTAGCTGAAGGCAGACACTTAACAGACTGAGCCACCCAGGTACCCCTGGATATGTGATTTCAAGCTCAAATTAAAGATATAGGCTGGAGATATTTTTGGACAGCATCTGATAATGACTAGTGATTAAAGTCATGTCAGTGAATCTTATGTCAATGTTCTTTGGAGAGGATATCTTTGCACAGCTGATATCTTTTTTTAATGGGATAAAATGAATAGTAATTCAGAAGTTTCTGTAAAGAAAAGTCAGTTACAAATACTCATCCTTTCTCTTTCATTTACAAAGCACACATTGGATACCTAAGGTGTTTGGAAAAACTTAAGTGAATAACTCAAGGTACCACATAAAAAAACTGGTGTAGGGAAGGGGCACCTGGGTGGCTCAGTCAGTTCAGGTCATGATCTCAGGGTCCTGAGATCGAGCCCTGCATAGGGCTCCATGCTCAACTTGGAGTCTGCTTATCCCTGTCTCTCCTCCCAGCCCCTCCCCACACTTTCTTTCTCTAAAAATGAATAAATACAATCTTAAAAAAAAAAAAAAAACTGGTAGGGAAAACCTGTATATACGAATCTCGTTATAATACAAAGAGATAAATTCCCCAGTGTAAAAATGCAGTGTGCTTTGTGGGAACACAGATAAGTCACACTGAGACAGAAGTATTCAAACTGGTTGTCATTTCATAGTAAAGCCAGATTTTCCAAGCGGAACCTAGATTCTCTTATGAATTTAGATGTTTTTGTAGTGGGTTTTCTCTGTAGCCACACTTATACTGAGGTTGTATTTAACTTACCCATCTAGAGCATTTGGTTTACAAAAATGTTTAGACGGCCAACAGGAAATGCCATGAGCCTTAGGACAGTCTGTTTCATTAGCTGATATGGTGCCTGAAACAAGCTGGGTTGGGGGCCACGGTATGGGGATCTGGGTAGGAGAGCCTGAGGAGCTGGGGAGGAGCAACCTTCTGTTAAACATATTTGCTTATCAGTCTTTGGATGAAATAAGCTTTGGGCAGTGTTCCTTAAATTTGAATATCTTATCTTTCTTGACCTAAGGATATACTTATTTGACTACATTGTATCTCTAATCTTCTAGAATACTATTAATCTGAGGCTATTTCCAGGACCTTATGGTATTTATTGAGTAATAATAGGCTCCGATATTGTTGACTAGATGAAATAAACTAATGAACCTCCTTTGCTTTAACTTGCTACTAATTAATTACAAGAGAACCTTTATTCAAGGGGTTTTAGATATGGAAGGGGCCAATAAAGGAGTGAGCAGGATGAAAATGTAAGAGCATGTAAGTAAGTCCATCTGGATCTGAGTTAGGTAATGCAGATGATTGAAGTAATGAGAGCAGAATGAAGTCAGTTCAGGAGGCAATGTGTTAAAAGAGCCTGACAGGAGAGAAGGGAGGAGCTGCTTGAGCGGTCAGCTTGGGCAGCTTGAGCAGCTTGAGGATTCAGAAAAAGGTGTGTGGGAGAAGTGGGGGAAATGGAGGGCTGGCATCAGTGGCCCTGGTAACGAGCCCAGGAAGATGAAGGATGGACTGATTGGTAGATGGAGTGAATTTCACATCAGACTGTGGTAAGAGAAAAAAGTTAAAAGCATTAAAATATTTTGGCAGCTCCTGAATTACATTCTTGCCTAGTGATTGAGCATATGAAATAATGGGAGATGCTCTAGGTTTCGTGTCTGGTTTAGGGAACGGGTTATGAAGATAATGAAATAAAAATGATAAACAGATAAATATGAAGAGGCTGGTTTTCTTCACAGGAACTAATTGTGAAACTGCTAAAAGATACAAGGATTGAGTCGTTAAAACACAAATTAAATTTATGGTAATAAATCATTTTTATACAGAAGCATATGAAATTATCACTCAGCTAAAAAAAAATTTCTAAAAAATAGCATGTGTAAAGACATATAATAAAGACTCTACTGTGTTTATTTCCAATGTGACAATTTTTAACCACACAGAATCAGAACAACCTTAGCTGAGAGCATGCTTGATTCGCACAAGAGAGGATTTAGAATTGAAGCAGTAGGATCTGGGAGGTGCTGCCAGGTTATTGAGGGAAGACTGGTAGGTTTTGGAAGGCAAAATGGTTTTGGCAGGAGAATCGTGTAATAATGTAAACGTGGAATTACAGAACTATGGTGATCAGTTATGAGGGTGTAGCTGTAGGAATAGAGAGAAATGATTCAACACAAATCTTTTTTTTTTTTTTTTTTTTTTTTTTTTTTAGAGAGGGAGAGAAAGAGCACAAGTGAGTGTGAGTGGGGCTGGGGCAGAGGGAGAGAGAGAGAGTCTCAAGTAGGCTCCAAGCTGAGCATGGAGCCTGATTCAGGGCTCTATCCCAGGACCTGGAGATCACGACCCGAGCCAAAATCAAGAGTTGGACACCTAACTGACTGAGCCACCCAAGTGCCCCAACACAAATCATTTTTTAAAGATGCAAAGAAAAACATAAATGGGTTGGGATGACATTATTGGGGGGAAAGGTGGATAAAGAATGAGAATTCCAAAATGAACTTAAAAGAGCAATGACTCCTAGGCAGGAATTGATTGTTAATTTTAAAGGGAAGTCAGTTTTTGGAGAAAGATGATGCGTTCACATTGGAACACGTTGGGTTTGGGGTGACAATCAGTTATTATCCAAAGGGATTTCTATCTAGACAGTTAGATGGGGCAGGAATACCAGACACATACATGTAAAGTCATAGGTACACTCACTGAGTGAATTAGCACATAGAAAGTAAAATGTGGGGGCTTGGGGGTAGAAAGACTAATAAAGTCTGTAAGAGGAAGTTAAAAAGAGTGAGACAAAATAAACTGGGAAATTTAAGATCCATGGAGGCCAGTGTAGGTGAGATTTGTAGGAGGCCAACCTCCCATGACCCAGCCATGGGAGCTGCTATGGAGGCCCAAGGATGATGATGGCCTAGAGGAGGCCCTTGGCTTGCTGCTCAGGTGTCATTAGTCATCTAGGAGCAACTGAAAGAATGAATTACAGCCACAGAAACCAAGACAGCCTGGGGAAAAAAAGGGAAGCAGCAGGTGAGACTTGTACTTCTGGGAAAGAATTCTTGGAAGAGATTTCTGTACATTTCTATTTTAGGCCAGAAGTCTTTGAGGACATGCTAGAAAGAAACACGGGTTTTTAAAAAGATGCTTAAATGAGGTGGTTGACATTTTTGGCAAAGAAGGTTTAGCTTTAGAAGACCAAAAATATTCAATAGCAATATTTAGCCCCAAAATAGTGTGGCATGAAATGTTTGTCAAATTCCTGCTGAATTTGAAGAAACACCCCAATTTACCACTTTTTTTTTTTTTTCTGCAGTAGTTTATGTTTATAATATTCTTAGAGTGAAAGACTATGTCCCTGGAGTAATATTGATTATTTTATTATTGAACATTTAACAATGAATCAATGAGATCCTCACTGGTGGCACCATTAGAAAAAGTGGTATATTTTCAATTTAAACTCATAGTTTTTGCTGTAGGATTAAGTGAGTCCATCCTGGGAGCTAAGTGTAGAGGAGTGTTACAGGTATCAATAAAAATAAAAATGAGGGAAAAATGGGTTTAAGTTTTTCAGTTTATTACTGATACTTTTTATGTACATTCAAGGAGGGATAGAGAATTGCATTCCCCACCACATACCAAAGTGATTCCAGTTCAAACCCCATTTAACAACAGAGCTGCTCAAGAACCACTGTTAGAAAGGGAGCATCCCTAGTGTGCCTTTCGACTCGCCTTCCCCTTTTCCTCCCACTCCTTCCCTTCCTCTCTCCACCACTCTCTCCAGCCTGCCCCAGTTCGGGGGAGTCAGCTCCCCTGAGGTTGCTTCAGAGGCTGTCCATGGGTAATACATTGTTTCTCAGAAGTCGAGAAGGAAGGCATTTGGAGAAAGGACCGTGATCCTCAGCTCTTGCCCTTGCTTACTCATGGCTTCTGCTTGCTGGTCCCAGGGAACGGTGCAGTGGGGATGCTTGGGGATTCCTTCAGAAAACTGGAGGGTAGGTATGCTCCAGGCCAGAGAGAAAACGGTCATCCCGTGTGAGCCGTTCTGTGTGCCTTTCCCACCATATGTTCCCCTAAAACCTTGTTTCCAGTTACAAAGAGCACATTGTAGGCTCCTGTCAGTTTTGTGGATTTTATTCATGGCCCAGAAAGTTGCTGAACAGGGTGAATGGCTATATAGGAGAAGACAGGAAAGGACCTACTCAGAAAATGTGAAAAGGGGTCCGGGGATTCCACTGCATTTTAATTCTTTCTTTGGGAAGGAAACACAAAGGAGTAATGATCTTTTGCTCGGGCCAGGATGGCTCCTGGGCAGTCAGAATTCATCCATATCCTCATGGCAAGTCATCATCACAAGCGTGCACACGGTTTATCATGCTTTTACTCAAGCACTGTGGTCTTATTATTTTTCACTGAAGTGGCTTTTAAACCCACAGCATTCTATCATTTTGTATTTGTTAAGGAAAGGCCTGCGATTTGAAGGGCCACCACAGACACACTGGGAGACAGAGTGAGAGTTTATTTCCAAGACGTGGTGGATATCTTCCAAAACAACATTTCTTCCATAGAATTAAA
This sequence comes from Phoca vitulina, assembly GCF_004348235.1. Lineage (NCBI taxonomy): Eukaryota > Metazoa > Chordata > Mammalia > Carnivora > Phocidae > Phoca > Phoca vitulina. The sequence continues at coordinate 6,475,258 of NW_022589708.1, forward strand.
TGCTTCTCTGGTATCTTAGAAAGGTGATTTCCCTTCAAATGGGTGAAGTCATTATATGTATATTATCTAAAAAATAAGTACAACAAAGTAGGCCTAAGAAATCTAATAACTTACAACATTCCCTCATTATTCCATGTGCTTCCAGAGAGAGTGATCCCAGGATTTTGTGATAATAAAAAAACATGTAATTGTCTTCTATGTACCAGGCACTTTGTAGAATGCTGTGATGCTGTCCAGATTTTATGAAACACGATTTCTTTCCTATTCTTTGCCAAATCTGAAGGTTTCTTTCAAGTCACTCTACTTCTCCAAGAGGTCTGATGCCCATCACCGTGTCATATATGCGTATGTTATGTAAACATGTGTGCAGACATACCCTGACACACATCTTTTGCATTTGTAATTTATTTTTACCCAGTTGCCTCATAAAAGATTAAAATGGAAGATTAGACTCCATTCAGAATTTCACAATGTCTCAGTAATAAATCAGTTCTCATCATTTGAAGAACTGTGAGGTGGGACAAAAGCTGATTTGAGATTCATACCGTTGTATACCTACTCTTAAAAAAACAAAAAACAAAAACGGAAGCAATCTACACATCTGCAAATCTTAGGAAGTGGCGGAGCGAATTTGCATGATTTGGGCACATGAAGCCCTTTTAGCACACAAATTCCTTCCTTTCATCTCTAAAGGGTGTCGAAGGATCCAAACATGTTTTTTGCAGATGATGTGAATTACTGACTGGCATAAAGAGCAACTTACACTAATGCTTCAGAAATGTGTTTTTTATTGAATGAAGATGGCATCCAGAAAAAAATATGTAGGAAAAATCATCTTTATGAGAGCTGAAGATACAGAAGTGGATATACTATTTTTATGTGTGTGCTGTAACTGACATTCAGACGAGATCGGGCGCGTTCAGGGTGGTATGGCCGTAGACTGTAACTGACATTCAAATTTTAGGTGTTTCTTCATTGTCCACTTAATGTGTGCGGCCTTGGTTGAGACATTTAATCTCAAAGATGATAAAATAATTACATGATGAGTAAGAAAACTTGGGTATCAATTGCTCATTAGACCTTCCTAATCTGTATTAAATAAAATAGGTTAACAGGTATATACGGACTTTTACTTACTGAGAGAAAGTATTAGAAGTTTATTTCAATTTTAAAATATTATGCAGTATATTCTAAAATGAACCCAATCAGATTTCCTGTTAAAGGACTATGTTAGTTGAGGGTATTATAAATAGTTTCTCTAAGAGTGGAATTTTTGTATCATAATTCAAATAAGCCAAGAACCGTAAGCCATAAACTGAAGTGTGGAGTGCATGAGCTAGAAGCATCTCTTAGTGTTCATTCTTTTACAAATGGAACAGAGGCCCAGAAAATCCCAGTGGATAATGAGAGATCACACATCGTGGTTGTGACAGAGCCATGACCAAACCAGGTGGTTGTAATTCTTTGGATCCACCATTTACTGGTCCTTCTACTGAATATGTTACACTGTCTCTTTAAGATGATGGAGAACCTTGAATCATTGGCCATCTGTAATACCCAAGTTCTTGGTACTGAGGGGAATTTACCCTAAGAAGCACCTCAGACATAAAGATTCTCTTGGGTTTAACAACAGGGAACAAGTGGGATAAATAGTTCAGTTTATATAAAAATAAGAAAGTCTGACATGCTCAAAAAAAATTTTTTTTTGTCATTTCAATTTGTTTAAGCTAGTACGATGGACTTGAATGACAGGAAATTTAGAAATGCTAAATCTGTTCTTGTTTTTTGCCTCTTGTTGAATCAAACTATTGGATTGTAAAGCTTCATGAAGGTAAGGAACAGACTCAGATGGTTTTATTATTCTACTTCAGGACTTCCATGTGCTTCATACATAATGAACTGTATCACTTCTCTCTCTCTCCCTCTGTCTCATACATGCACGCACACGCACCAAATAGTTAAATGTATTTGTAAATGATTAAATGGCTAAAGTATTAAGTTATGCCTGAGGCCTATAGTAAAACCTCAGGGTATGCACAGAGTTGTCCAAAAGTCCTGGAATTGAGTAAAAATATTTGAAGTAAAATTCAAGAGTTCCTACAACCCAATACTTTTACTCCAAGGTACTTATAGAGCAGAAATGTATAAATATATGCACTACAGAACATGTGCAAAATGACCACGACAGCATTATTTGGGTAGCCCTAAATGGGAGAGAGTCCAGATGTCCATCAACAATAGAATGGATGAATTGTGGTATATTGATAGGATGGAATTCTGTAAGGCAATAAAAATGAAGGAACTCTTGCTACACACCCAACAACATGATGAAACTCAAACATACTTGAGTGAATGAAGCCAGAAACAAAAGACTGCACTCTATACAGGGTATTTATATAAAATTCAACCACAAGCGTGAGCGTACTGCAATGATAAAAGTAAGAAGTGGTTTACCTTTAGGGGTCAGTGTAATGGTGTAGGGTCTGAGGGAAACTTCTAGGATGAGAGTGAGACTTTTTTTTTTTTATTTGCTTCTAACTACACTGAATTTACTTTGAAAAATTCATCACACTGATTTATACTTTCAGTATGTTTATATAAAAAATTGAAGGTCATCCACTTTTTGGTTCTGTAACCTTGGACAACCTTTCTCTGTTCTCTGTTCTTCAATTCCCTCTTTGGGAAAAGAATGCTTACCTCTTAGGGTTAACATGAAGGTTAGATTAGCAAGTAGACTATGTGTAAAATCACCTGGAATGATGCCTGGAGCATGTGTTCAGAATGGCTGGAGAAACAGTTGCTTTCACAAAAAACAACCAAACAAACATGACATTACAGGGAGATCCACAATCACCTGACATCCTTCAGGCCCAGCTGGGTTTGCGGTTAGTGACTCTCCACATCATCATAGCCTGAAATAGCTATGAAAAGTGTCAAATGAACAAGCATTCGTAGCTGTGTTAGTAAAAGTTTCTGAGGAATATGGATTGATGTTTTAAATCTGATTCATTCACCCATTCATTCAGTCTTGACATCTTTGAGGGTCTACTGTGCAGTATGCAGGGTGCTAAGTGTTGGTTACCAAGATCAACAAGAACTAGTTGCTGCCACTGAAAACTCTAGAAAGTCCTATAGGAGAGAGCAGAGATTCAGATTAAAAGAATGTACTCTTACAAAGTTTGTAAAAGAGCAACTAATATCATCACAGAAGTTTCTGACCACTAAATGATACTTAACTAGTTTAGGTTTATTTAGGAAAGAGTCCGTGTGCTGTGATGTCTTTTTGTTCAAGATTGTTTGATTATTTTGGTAAAAAACCCATAACACAAAATTTACCATCTAAATCATTTGTAAGTGTACGGTTCAGTAGTACTGATTATATTCACATTGTTGTGCAGCAGATAGGCAGAAATTTTCATCTTGCAAAACTGAAACTCTCTACCCATTGTAACAACTTCCCCTGCCTCCTCCCCTCAGCCTGTCAGTTACCTTTCTGCTTTCTTTCTCTCTGAATCTGGTTACTCTAGATGCCCATCTAAATGGATCAGTATTTTTTTTCTTTAATTAAGAGCAATGCCAAGATTTTCTACTTCCCATCAATCTGTGTTCTTAATTACTCTATTATTTATAGTTTTGAAGTGTTGGTTTACAAAATAGATAAATCTAAAGGTTCTTGTGCTGTGTTGGATTTTGGGGGGAAATTAGATGATTGGCTAACATTTCAGCGTGAATGAAGAGGGACTGCCATGTTCTCCCCTACCTATCCTGTTGTCATCTCTTTCAGAAACCCATTGCTGGGTAAATGCACCACAGGCTTGAATCAGTTTTGATATGGTGAGGATTAAACCAGAAGAAAGAATCCAGTGGATCACTCCCCAGCTCCTTTGCCCTTATAGCATCTCTTCCCTGCTTTTTCCTGATCTCACAACTGAGAACAATGGCGTTTCAACAGTTTTAGCAGTAAAAGCTTTTCTTTACCTGAAGCAGAAATAGTATACATAATTACCTTATTACATAACTTAAAACATGTAAAAACAGTATCTTCTTTGTATTTTTATAAATTTAAATTTATAAAATTAATTTATTTCACAATCAATATAAATTGGAATTAATGTCAGTGATTTTTAATGTGCTACAATTTGGTTTATAACTCATTTGGGGAACACATGATATATTTAATTATACTTTTAGGAACGTCATTGGTAGGTAAAAATGTTGAATAAAAATTTGAAAGCACCTTAAGAGTTGTAGTGAAAGAGTCGTTGTGACCATTTAGAGGTGATAGTCACATTTTAAGGGCAGAGGAGGAGTTTATTTACACAAAGGAAGGGCAGTGCAGCTAACAGAGTAAGAAAGACCATCATGGCTACAGAGAACTGTGAACAACTTTTAGGTCATTGGTGAATCTAGGTTTCTATTTTGAGAATCTGGCTGCACGGTAGTGTACCGACTAAGAATAAAAAAAATTAATGGTGGAAATCTATTTGAAGGAAAATAACATGTTTCGTTTGTACAGTTGCAATGCATATCGGAAATCAAGGGGAGAGTTTTTGTAGGCAGTTGCATAAGTAATCTTGAAACATGTTGCAGATACTAGGCCAAAAATTGGTTCTCAACAGTAATTGCACATTAGGGAACTTGTAAAAATTACAAAAGCCCAGGCTAAACTTCCTATCAACTAAATAAAAATTGTTATGGATAGGACATGGATGTGGTTTTATTTATTTTTATTTTTTAATTAAAAAAAAAAAATCCCCGCGTGATTATAAGGTGCACTCAGCTTTGGGAGCCCTTGGTGTGCAGGGAACGGTATGGGGTCGTCTGTGTATAGGCCGTAGTGACACTTACAGAATGGATGAGATCATCCGGGGGGTGTTCCTTGTAGCTTCATGCCTTCTATTTGTTCTTCACATCAGCCCTTGTCACTGTTCTGGTCCCAACAGCACTGCCCGAGTGGACCATATCAGTGGGCTCTCCTGCCCTCTGGGTTTTGCAGTCTGCCAACGGGAGACACTGAGAAAAATCAGGAGATAGAAAGAAGGTGAATACCTATTTATTTCCTGAGCTCCCCCCCTTCTGGGTCAGTGAATCATTGAAGATTGACTATAATTCTCTATCAAAGACCACAGCTCCCTCTGGGAGTCCCCATAACCTCTCTTTCCCAGACTCCTTCAGACCTACGGGTGATTGAGGTCCTCTTGGGGTTGCAAGCCTCACAGTTCTCAACTACCCTCTGTTGATTTCCCTAACCCCTGCCTACCCCTTTGTAGACGGTACCTTATAAACGCTCCTCAGTAATTTAAAGCTGTGGGAGTTTGCCCCCTGTTTCATGCTAAGCCCTTGGCTGACTGGGTGGCATTAAGACAGTGTGGGCTGGAGATGGATTCACAGGGAATGATGCCCTTCACAGGACGAGTAGAGAGAGAGAAAGGGAGCCAAGAGTAATGAGGAGGATCAGGGAAGGTGTTGGCGATAGGATCAGAAGGACCAGAGAGTTTAAGTATACAGAAAGGAAAATGTCCGTCACCTTGGTCATGGGAGGCTGTTTCCTGATGAGTTTTGTGGTGCGCAGACAACAAAAACCAGAGGACAGGAGAGCAGGGCATGAATGCAGGTGGAGAAATGGAGACTAGTTACTTGGCAAATTTGATAACAGGAGGAAGAAAGAGTTTGGAATTTATTAAAGAGAAGACTTGTTTATTGATATTGACAAACGCTTCTAGTGAAAACTATGTTCTCTCTCCAGTGGTTAAGACAGAATATTAATGATATCATTAAGAGACTCTACAGGGGTGTATGCAAGATTACAGTTATAATCTTAAGGGTTTGATTTTGTCAGCCACTTAAGAAAAAACACAAAAGAGTTAAGTCTTGGTTTAAAAACTGAACAAAGACATACAAAGACAAAATACAGAAGAGGTACAAATTAAAACCCATGCTGTCCCAGCTGTTCCAAAATGATTCCTGGATTAAGTCAGCAGAGACCTTCATGTCTGACATCATTTACTACCCTTTCTCCTCTTTTCCCTAAAGACGTTTTGCTAAGTCAGACTTTGCAGTGATATTGCTTTATCTGGAAGGGTATTTTTAGAAACCACCCTAGAAACTTGTTTTTAAAGATGATAGTCATTAGGTCACACACAGTGTCTTCCTTAGGAGAGGAACTCTGAAAATTATTTTCTTTAGTATTTATAGGCGATCTCTTTCATTTCAAATCAGCTGGCTTGCTTTTTACACAGGGACTGTGCTTTTGAAAACTGCCAGTATTTTCCACTTTCCCTCCACTGCTGAAAATTAGGGTTGACCTTGAAGCTCCCCCTTAGGAAGGACAATGACCTCACAGGCAAATTTTGTGGATTAACTTTGTTTCTGGCTTTTTACTTTAAAAAAAAATTAATTTCACTTACCTCATTTTCCTGATTTAAAAAAAAAAAATTATTTTGCTTCTGGTACATAAAGCGAATTATTTTTTTTTCTATTTTTAGGAAAAGGCTGAAATTAAAGGTAAAAATAAACCTAAAAATATAAAAGGGCATGACAACTGTAAAGTACTAGATGCTAGTGCTTGGTTTGTGTTTGGAATTGTGTGCTGTTTCCCCCCTACCTCTTTTCCCTATGATTATTTCCTAATCAGTTACAACATAGTTACACCTGAGGCTGTATTTGCATACACCACCAAGTAAGGTGGAGAACTGGCCATTTCCTTGATTTAATTTAATCAGTCAAAACAGTCAATCTGGACAATTCAGCCTGCTAATTTGTCTACTTTTATGAAATTAACTGACCTATTGCCAAATCCCTCCCCTCTTCTTGGTTTGCTTTAGAGGACTTCAAAAGAAAGAGAAGAGGAAATGAAGAAAAAGAGGGAGAGAAGGAAAGAAAGAAAACACATTAACTTTTCTATTCAGCTTACAGAGAGCATTTAAGGTCTTGGCAAAAAGGGAATGTAGAATTATCTGAAACTTTGATCCTTTTTTTTCTTTTTTCCCCTGTGGACAATGTACAGATGCTACGTAACTGAACTTCACCATAATATGGTGCAGTGCAGAAGAGTGTAGTCTCTGGGAATAGAACTGAAGGTCCTACTCCAGAGCCTCTGTGGGGGGGGCGGGAAGAGGGGGTGGGGGCTGTCCCATTGATTCTTCACAATGATTTGGTTTTAGCAAAGAACATATATAAAGTCCTGTAACATGGACGCCATTCATCCTGTTTGAACGGAGATAAAACTAACGTGAAGGTAGGCATGACGGGCTGTCTGAGCTGGACTGGGACCCAGCAGGCTGGCAAGTCACGGAGTGTGGGCATCAGCTGCAGGCACATAGAGATTCTTCACTGTCAGGAAAGACACTGCCAGTGAAAGATTTTGAAATGGGGGGGAAAGGAGCACCTGGGTGGCTCAGTCATTAAGCGTCTGCCTTCAGCTCAGGTCATGATCCCAGAGTCCTGGGATTGAGCCCCACATTGGGCTCCATGCTCGGCAGAGGATCTGCTTCTCCCTCTGCAGCTCCCTCTGATTGTGTTCCCTCTCTCACTGTGCCTCTCTCTGTCAAATAAATAAAATCTTAAAAAAAAAAAGAGAGAAATGGGGGGGAAGGAAAAATAAAGACAGCTTCCCTTGTATTACAGGATAATCTTCCAGGTTATCTGTGTAGTCCTTTTGTGAGTTGGTAGAACTACATAAATTGTAGATAACTGACAGTAATTAAAGCGACCTCTGTCCATAGAAATGCAAATGATTCTGTCTCTAGAAGGGACCACTGATTCTGGGACACTCCCCACTGCCATGAAAAAAGCCAGTTTTACATCCATTTGTAAATTCATTTGAGCATTTCTAATTTACCTGTGTGGTAGTGGAAGAAAATTTTCCCTCTATACTTCTGTGTTCTTGGTTAGGACCCCCTGTAATGGAAGATTCACAGGAGAAAAACAAACTGGCTTCACAGCAGGTAGACCTCCAGTATACATGGGAGACGTTCAGGAAAGCAGGAAAGGGAGTGACTCCCTGATGGCCCGAGTCATCACCTTAAATACCGCCTGCAGTTAAAGACAAAGGCAGATGTTGTCCATAGCAGCCAATGCTACTGAAACCTCTTTGGCTCCAGTCGTACCCCTCAGTGGACACAATAATAATAATGGGAAACAGAATATCGAGGCAGAGATACATAGGACCCTAAGAGACAAAACCTAGGAGAAGTAATACAGCCACCGCCCAAACTGAGATCGAATAATATACTCATCGTCATACATCTTCAGGCTGTATGTTCACAGAGTAATTTGGGAACAAATCCATTATTTGCTGGGTACTAAAATACTTAGCAGATTGTTGTAATACACTGTGGCTTTCCCCAGAAGTTTCTAAGATGGACTCCAAATCGCTGATGGAATTTTGCTGGCACTGGATCTGGGGCTGCAGGGCTTCCTCTCCACAGTTCTGGAGCTGATTGTTCCAGGCTTGGGGGCACCAGGTCTGACTAGATACAATCCTAATGTGGATATCTTTAGGCTCTAGAATCTAACCTCAAGAATAGGAAGTGAAGATACAAAGACATGTGATGAAGGATAATTTGTATTTATGAGATTGTGAGGCTTTTCTTGTTAATAACCTGAATTGTTAACGGTGAAGGGTTAAGCTATAATGTGCTTCATTGATTTCCTCTGTCCCTTGTGATGTTTTACTATAACTGTTAATTTGTTCATTATTCTAGTATTTGTAGAAAGATGTTTTGTATTTTAATGTATCATGATAATAGTACCAGTTTGGCTGATTGGTTTATAGGTTTAAGTACAAATAAATAAAATACCCACTTAAAAAAAAAAAAAGACAAAGGCAGATCTTGGCAGGGAGTAGGGATGGTGCGTGGGTGTTAATGGGAGGTCACCAGGAGAAGCAAAGGAAATAGGGGGTAAGGATGTATGCAGATCTAAGTCAGTGCCTTGTCCATTGATAAGAGTTTCTAGAGACTGAGCATGCTCCTCTTCCTGAAACAGAGAGGGAAACATCCTTATAACTAGATTTGCCTTATAACTGTAAATATTCCTTACAAAAATGTTCCTTACTTCTGCTCTGTTTTCTGAGATTTTCCTGTGTCTGTGGTCTCAAAAATAATCAGCCTAAAAAAAAATCAGTAGGCCCAAGAGGTATATTTTGGGGTGGCAGATTCTGCTCCCTTTGACTGATACGTGTGTGCTTCATGTTTTGAATTCCACTTCTAACCAATTGTAGCATCTTCCTAGTCCCCTCATTAGTTACAGAGTTAAAATAATGTATTTGGTGTGTTCTTTTGATTTATATATATGGATCTCATGATCCTGCCTTTTTTAAAAAAAATTATTGTTCAACACCAATACATTTTCTTTTCAGTAATGTTCCTCTTTGTCCTTCTTAAATTTGTTTTAGGGGGACTTAATAGAATTACAGCAGAGATTTATTTTAACCATCATTTTGTATGTGTCTATGTTCTTTAGTTAAGAGTAATTTATTGTGAAGAATAAATGGGCCCAATTATATACATCTGTTATAACATGATGCCTTAAAAAATATAGCATTCAGTGACTCAATAGATGGTCTTTCCATCATTTGTATTTTATAAACCAGTGGCATTAAGGAAACTAAAAAATGAAGACAAGACGATTCACGGCTCATGGTGCTGAGGAGAGCACTTTAAGAAAGAGAAATATGGGCAGGGCAGTGTGGCTAGATGAAAGCAGGGCTTCCATGAAACAACTAATTTTTACTTTACAAGTGTCAGCATGCTAAGACGAGGCTTTCCTGGGTAATTGTTGGAAATTTCCTTGAGGAATGGCTGTCTTATTTTAATCAAATGATATGCAGTACATTTGAAACTGAGATCTATTTATGCCTGAGATTATAGGAACATAATGGTATAAGAATTCATGTAATGCCATCCTCAGCATCCATATTCAACCAAACTAAAAAGGATCCAGAAACATGCATTATTTATTCTGTTATAAGTGCCTGATTAAGGAATTCCACAGATCCATCAACAAGTCAAACAAGGGCTTAACAACAATCCTGTTGTTGGTCTCTCTGGCTTTTATTTGTCCTTATAATATTAACAGACAATTTTTGTTTTTTTTTTTTTTTAAGATTTTATTTATCTATTTGACAGAGAGAGACACAGCGAGAGAGGGAACACAAGCAGGGGGAGTGGGAGAGGGAGAAGCAGGCTTCCCGCGGAGCAGGGCGCCCGATGTGGGGCTCGATCCCAGGACCCTGGGATCATGACCTGAGCCGAAGGCAGACGCTTAACGATTGAGCCACCCAGGCGCCCCTGTGCTGTTGTTTTTCTTATAGTTAGGAGAAAAGTGAAACATTTCTTGTGGCCATGTCTCTGTCCAAAGGGAAAATATGAAAAATAGACTAAGACAGCTGTACAGAGTGGATGGAAAGGATGCAGGATGCAGTTTTATGAACGAGAAAAGAAATCCCAATAGAATTGATTTTGAATCTAATAGAATGAATGATGTTACAGCGAGATGCTTCAGAACACATTGGCAATGATGAGTCTGTCACTCTCTCCGTTCCTTGCTGTGGACCCTGCCTGGCCCTTGGGGCAACTGAGTTTGCAGTTCCCAGTGGAGGATGACACTCTGTGCTTGAGATTTCTTCTAGTACTTTACGTTCATTTGCATTTTTTAAAAAATATTTTATTTATTTATTTATTTATTTATTTATTTGAGAGAGTGGGGAGTGGGCGGCAGACAGAGAATCTCAAGCAGAGCACAGAGCGCAAGGCGGGGCTTGATCTCAGGACCCTGAGATCACAACCTGAGCTGAAATCAAGGGTCCAAGGCTTAACCGACTTGAGCCACCCAGGTGCCCCAAGTTCATTTGCTTTTTTAATGGATCATCAGTTTATCTTTAACAGCTTCAAGTTTGACTTAAAAAAATTAAAAATATATAGTTCAGTTTGCTTGGACTGCCAAAACAAAATGGCACAGACTGGGTGGTTTAAACACCAGAAATTTATTTTCTCACCATTCGGGATCCTGCAACTGCCACATCAGGGCGCTTTAGCTTTGGCTCCTGGTGAGGTGTCTGTGTGCACGCAGAACCTCTGCTTACTGTGTGCTGGGGCAGGGACAGAGGCTGAGTCTCAGTGTCTCTTCTTCTAAAGACACTAATCCCATCCTGAGGGCCCCACCTGACCCATGTCACCCTAATCACCTCCCAAAGGGCCCATCTCCAGATACTGTCACAATGAGCCATTATGTGGTGGTGAGGGCTTTAGCCTGTGAACTTGAGGGGGACACAAACATTCCATAACACATTGAAATTTATTGCATTCTGAATGTTTGAATAAAGGCTTATTTTGCCGTTATCCAGAACTGATGACTATGTTCTTATATTTTAGTGTGTTTACTTAAGTTAAACAAGCTTGAACTGCTTCTGTCTCGCCTGCCTTCCCCACAGATTTCAGCTTCAGTACACAAATAATGCAGAATATATAAATACTAAACCACTTACCAAAATAAATGGTAAGTTGTCAGAAACTAGTATACTTCTTTTAAATAAAATTCACCAGTCATTTCAGTAAATACTGTTGTCACCTCCCCCAAAATGGGAAGTTTAAACTGTGCTGTACTCTATAAAAGATATTTTTAAATTTGATTTATCAAATTCCAACTTGAATGGTTAGACAAACATCTCTTTTAATGCCTAAAGTCCCAATGACTTTTTTTTTTTTAAAGATTTTATTTATTTATTTGACAGAGAGAGACACAGCAAGAGAGGGAATACAAGCAGTGGGAGTGGGAGAGGGAGAAGCAGGCTTCCTGCCGAGCAGGGAGCCCGATGCGGGGCTCGATCCCAGGACCTGGAACCATGACCTGAGCCGAAGGCAGACGCTTAACGACTGAGCCACCCAGGCGCCCCTCCCAATGACTTTTTATAGGATCAGAATATAAATACAGGAACAATTGTAGTATAAGCTTCCAAGAAATGTATATATAGCCACTGTGATTATCTCTTCCATTTTATTAACCAGGGTCACCTTGAATATCTCCCAGAACAGAGGCCTCAGTAACTCTTAGGCCATTCATTTCACTAATGTACATTTGTGGGTTGTTAGAAAATCATTTTTATATTCACTTGAATCAATGGATCTATGTTCTGTCCACTAGAACAATACAAACTGAATATATGCTATTCCTATGTAATAGCCCTCTACATTTTTTTTCTTTTGAGAGAGAGATAGTGAGAGTGGGGGCAGAGGGGGAGGGGGGAAGAGATTTCTTTTTTTTTTTTTTTTTTTTTTAATATTTTATTTATTTATTTGAGACAGAGAGAATGAGAGAGAGAGAGAGCACATGAGAGGGGGGAGGGTCAGAGGGAGAAGCAGGCTCCCCGCCAAGCAGGGAGCCCGATGCGGGACTCGATCCAGGGACTCCAGGATCATGACCTGAACCGAAGGCAGTCGCTTAACCAACTGAGCCACCCAGGCGCCCCGAGAGAGAGATTCTTAAGCAGAGTCCATGCTCACTGCAGAGCCCAAGGAGCTCCATCTCATGACCCTGAGCTCATGACCTGAGTGGAAATCAAGAGTCAGACACTTAACCAACTGAGCCCTCCAGGCACCCCAGCCCTTTACATTATTAAAAGCAATTTTGGCTCCATGATTTTTCTTTTTCTTCCTGGTTTTCCCCATGTGACAGGGTGTCCGGGCAGCATGCCTTTCCAAACTCTCTTCTCTGCTCCCTGTGACTTTTGTCCACAGCCCTTTCCAAAAGCGGTGGGCATTGTTGTGCACACTCTTCCCATTGAGGTCAGCCCACACAGGAGCTACTGCTTCTGCTGATAGGAACTTTGCGATTGTCTTAGTGTCATAAAAAAAGATTTCAAGTTATACTCCTAGGTGCTGAGCTAGATCTCCCTGATTCTATATTTTAAATTGGCTTTCTTTAAAGTTGAGTTGACAATTTTGAAATCTTATACTTTTTAGAGCCAAAGGGAATGTTGAAATCATCTGCAGATTAGGATTGATATTCCAGTTTCACTAATAGTTACGTGGCTTTGACGAAGTTTACTTCCTGGGACCTCTTGTTTCTGTTTTGTGATCTGGGAATAGTAATGTCATCTCCCCCTGCCTTATAGGACTTTCATGGGGATCAAGTAAACAATACCTATAAAAGTCCTTTGAAAAGGATACACAATATGGAGTATCACTGGCTTATACATGTATCCCTTGATCCTGTATTTGCATTCACTACGTCAGTATCCTTGTCCTTTCGTGAAACCCAGACTTCTTAAACAAGCAGTTGTGTGGTTTCCTCCAAGACCAGCCAGTACTCTGACACAACTGCGTGTTCAACGATTAAAATCAATTCTGACACTAACAGCCCACAGTTAGAGAAGACCCCACAGAAGAAGGGCTTAGTCTCGTACAAGACTGCCCCCACTATAGACACCAGGTGCCAAAGGGGAGCCCATTCTACCCACACTTCTCAGCCAATACAAATTTGAGATATCCATGATCCTTCTTCAAATTTGATGCTTTACTAGAATGACTCCTAGCACTCAGAAAAATGCTACCCTTAACAGTTATCAGTTTATTGGAAAACATGGAAGTCAACAAACTGAAGAGTTACAGAGGACAAGACATCGGGAGGGAGGAGTGGATAAGAGCTCCCACGCCTTCTCTGGCTATGCCACATTCCCCACATCCATGTGTTCACCAACCCAGAAGTTCACTGGATCTTTTTTTATAGAGTTTTTATAACTCAACATCAAGTCTCCCTTCCCTCCCTGGAGGTTAAAGGTGGGGTTGCAAGTTCCTACCTTCTAATAAGGAGTTTGGTCTTTCTGGTCACCAGCCCCCATCCTGAAGGTATTCAGCCCCTAACCCAATCACCATAAAGGATGCTGTGATAGAGGGGGGCTGGCTTATTATGAATAACAAAGACACTCAGGAAATTCCAGGCGTTTCCAGAGCTCTGTGACAGGACCTGGGGACAAATCCCAAATGTATATGCCACAGCTATCAATACTCATTTCTTTTTTTTTTTTTTTAAAGATTTTATTTATTTATTTGACAGAGAGAGTGAGAGAGCACAAGCAGGGGGAACAGTAGAGGGAGAGGGAGAAGCAGGCTCCCCGCCAAGCAGGGAGACTGATGCGGGGCTCAATCCCAGGACCCTGAGATCATGACCTGAGCCGAAGGCAGACCCTTAACCATCTGAGCCACCCAGACGCCCTGTCAATACTCATTTCTACTCTTTTCTTTTACCCACTCCTCAACTGACAGTTTCCCTCTGCCCCTTCACTCCACTGAGACAATTCTTCTGCCTTTGTCTCTCCTCTTTTACCTAAACCTCTCAGGGGCACCGGAAGCAGGTAACCCTTTATCTTTCTTGAAAGCAGGCCCTCTCTTTGGAAACTGTAATAGTGCAGTTTCCTTGTTTTCCTTCTCCAGTTCTGACTATTCCTGCTTTGTCTCCTTGGAGACATGTTAATGAGGGAATAAGTAAGATGTTATACCCAGCTTCATGAGAATTTGACACACAGAGATATCTATTCTCTAGGGGACAGGATGCGTTTATAGTGTCATGAACAGTGATTATTTGCATGCCTATGGAAGGAAACATTTACATTATTACCAATTTGTTACAACTTAAGTTCTATCTCTGCAGAATTGTAAAACAACCAAAGATGCACATTCCTATAGAATCCGATAATCACCCACAGGTTCTGCTGGACTAACTCCCAGCATTTCCCTGAAAGGACACTCAGTAATTTCTGCTGCCCATTTCCTGAACTTCTCCACTCTGACAAAATTAGTCTCTAAAGGATTCTTGACCACAATAAGACAAGTCTCACTAGATTTGACCTGATTATTTACATAGAAGCAGCTAAATTTAAATTAACCATATGAGCATCCTTGAGTTTGCTTTGTAGATCAAAATCTAATCAATTATGAAGCTACTACTAAGGCCAGGAAGTAACGTTGTGTCTGGGAGTTTTCAGGAGGAATCCTGGATTGGGATTTTAAAAGCCCCTGTGATTTGTTAATACAAAACCAGAAAACCAAACCTAAGAAACGCTCTTCCCCAGACTTCGCCTGTATTTCTGGTACCTTTGGAGGAATTCCTCAAATTAGCTAAGGTTTGTGATGGGCCAGGAAGTGACCTTTGTTATCACCTGAGGCTAAGAACCTGTAAGCCAGGTACCGGAATGCTTTTCCAGGAAAGGCTTTGAGGCTTTGGCTCCACTCATGGAGTCAACCCTGCTGCTTAACCATGGGCTTGTTAGGCCTGATTAAGTGAGAATCATTTTCAAATATGGTACTCCAACTAATGTCTTCGTTGCACAATTAAATTGTCCAATTATATCCTAGTAAAATGGAAGATAGATTCCTAGAGAACTCATGGAAATATCCACACAGCATTTCCATAAAACATTAGGAGACTTAGTGAGGTTTCTGACTTGTGAGGAGTTAGTAAGAATCAGACACCTCTAAAAATAGTTCATTTCATCTTTGAAAGCAGAGTTTACAAAATTGAGGGTTAGATTTGCTTCAAAGAAAGAGGGCTTTGTTATATATATTTTAGAACGTTAAAATAACATTAGCCCTATTCCCCCCAAAACTTTCATTTCCCTTATTAGTTCATACCTATGTAATCAATACTTGTTCTGTGAGTTCCTGCTTTCAGAAGGAAGTCTACTTTTGGATCATCCAGTATACTGGGAAGTCTGACTTTGTTTACCGCTACTGTCTGAGAATTGTGAAGCATGATTGTAACCAAACTAATGTGAGTTTGAGTAAAGAGATCACAGGGAGCACCTTCCAAAGTCGTGACTCCCTGAGCAACGGTGAATGGGTTTCTCTTATTTAGGGTTACAGTGAATTGTTAGATAGAGCAGACTTGTCATCATATATAGAGGTGGGCATGTGCCTTAAGGAAGCATGCCCATTTATACATTGTATGTTATGTAAATGAGGCTTGTGCTCCTCCTCAGGCAGAGATTTTAGTATTATAATGAGGTAAAGGTAACTGTCAGTCACTTTTTTTTTTTTTTTTTTTAAAGATTTTATTTATTTATTTGAGAGAGAGAGAATGAGAGACAGAGAGCATGAGAGGGAGGAGGGTCAGAGGGAGAAGCAGACTCCCTGCCGAGCAGGGAGCCTGATGCGGGACTCGATCCCGGGACTCCAGGATCATGACCTGAGCCGAAGGCAGTCGCTTAACCAACTGAGCCACCCAGGCGTCCCAAACTGTCAGTCACTTTATGGGCCACTCATAACTTAAGTTACATCTGCGCAGGTGTGAGTTGGGGGATTAAGCTCAAACTGGTCTGGTGGCCTGGGCAGTTGTTCTTGCTTGAAGGCTAGTTTTGGTTTCCATCATGGGATGTTATGCCTGTCAGGTCTTTTACCTGAATTAAGAGATAACCTGGAAAGAAGAGTTTAAGGAAAAATGTGGAACTAAAGGTCAGTGAGTACAAGCAGGTGGGCCGTAAAGGTCAGGTCTTGGGGTCTAGTTGGTGACACTATCATCTTAGAAGCCTATACACAAGAGAACATTTTAGAAGTATCAGTAATTAAAAGTTCCTGGGTACAGACTTTTCCATGAGGCTCTGAGACTGTCCTTCTATATTGAAGACATTAGCGCTGGTGTGAGGCTTATATCAGAGTCTTCAGATGAGCAGCAATGTAAAAAGTAACTATGGATTGTAAAAACTGAATGTCTGTAGGTAATTTATTATAGTAGCTAATAGTATCAGAATGGAGGAAAGGGGGATTCTTTATTAGGTACACTACACAACTATTTTGTTTGGGTTTGGAATGTTTCCTTAAAGGTAAGAATATATCATGGATAGCCAGAGAATTGGCAAATCTTTGGGTCTTCCCATAAATTGTATACTTTCTGAAATATTTATGTTAATAATTGTTATGCACTGAGTTGTGTGCCCCAAAATTCGTATGTTTAAGATCTAACCCCAAATATGACTGTATTTAGGGATTGGGTCTTTAAGGAGGTTATTAAGGATAAATGAGATCGGAAGGATGGGGCCCGGATGCAATATGATTGGTGTCCTTACAAGAAGAGAGAGCGACACCAGGGATGTTCATCCCCACACAAACAGGCCTTGTGAGGATAGCAAGAAGGTGGCCATCTATAAGCTAGAGAGAAAGGTCTCACCAAAAAAAAAAACCCTGACAACACCTTGATCTTGGACTTTGGACTTCTGGTCTCCAGATTTTGAGAAAATGTGTTTCTACCGTTTAAGCTAGCCAGCCTGTGGTATTTTGTTATGGTTGCCCGAGCAGACTAATACCATAATAGTTTCCTGTTTAAACTTTATCTGGTGATTGTGTAGCATTTCCTTTGATTTAACAACTCTTCCTACGGTGTTGAGGTGAGTTAAGAAATAGGGAGTATGTCAAATCTAATTATTTTTACTATCTTTCTTTTTATGAGGTAAAGAACAAATCTTTGTCATTACCCAGAGACTCCTAAGAATAGTTTTAGGTGTAAAAGAGATACAGAATTTTATTTTTCCATAATTTAATATACAGTCTTAGGCAAAACCTAAAGAATTTATAGCACAACCCATTTGTCTGCCCAAAGCACAGCAAAGCTCATCACTGAGACATTGGGTATGCAACAAGAAAAGGGTTTTTTCATGAGGCAGCCAAACAAGGAGACGGGCAGGCAAGCCTCAAATCCCCCTTCTCGAAGTGGGAGAGAACAAGTTTTTTATAATCATAGGGGTGGGGATTACGTACATATTGATGAAAGGGCAGGAGAACTTAATGACTATTCATGAGGAAAGATGGAGCGCGAGCATTGAGCAAACATGTCTGTAGTGCACATTCCATATTCACTTGGTGGGGAGACTTCACAGTAAAATGAGGCACAGTTCAGCTCCTGATGCCAGGATAAGAGCTCTAGATTTAAAAAAATACACATTACTTTAATTTGCCAGAGATTTATTCAGTTATATGAACTGGAATGTTAAAATATTTCTGAAGTACAAGTTTTAATTTTTTTTTAATCTAGTCTAAGTTACTAGAAGTTAATTTTTCTAATTTTCCTTGAAGTTTGGGAATAGTGGACATACTGAGTGCTTATTTATCTTTATAAGCTAATTGAAACAGTTTTTTTTTTTAATTTAAGGAAAATACTTCATATTCACAAGAAGTCAAGCCCTTTCTTAATCACAGACACGACATTAGAGAGTTCATAGCTTCATTCAACCACTTCAGCCACAGGCCAAAAATACACACACAGATACAGACATTTATTAGTCCACATATCAAAGAGCTTTTGTAGTATTTCCCAATGCATAGGAAGTCCTTAGTTGATTTGAGCTCCCAAATGAAAAAATAGACAGCAGACCTAATAAATGAAATTATCTTTCAGTCAATAAAGAGTAGATCTACAGAGATACTCAAAATTGTCAGATCATAAAACCAAATTCTTTATTGTTTCCTCCAGTAAGGAATACATTACCGGGCATGGCACAGCCAGGGACAAAACAAAATGCAAAGTCAGTAGGGAAAAAATGGGAAAGAAACAGAGTTAACGAAGCTCAACTTTTATTGCTGCTTGTGATTCTCTCTGGGAGGCAGGGGACATGGTCAAGGCTTAAACCAAGCGTCAGGGACACTTTGCTGGCCGCTCCATTTAACTGGCTTTGTGAAGTTAGCAGCTGAGCATTTTGACAGATGACCTACGTACCTCTAAACTTGTTAATACATACTTTTCAAAAAGGTAAAATCATGATTCCCAGGCAAATTTAAAATCAACACATCAAAATTTTATTTAACTTCTCAATTAATGAGGAAACCAGTAAGATGTTGAAATCAGTTCTCACCAATTTCTATTTTCAATTCCTGGCTCCACTGACCCAAGTCCTACCAACGATTGCTTATTTGACATTCCATCGGGATGTCCTAAATGCCTCTCATATTCTACTGTGTCCAAAAGGGAATTTGGGATTTTTCTTCCCAAACCTTTTCTAGTATTCCCTGCTTCTGACAGTGGTTCCATCGTATGTCAAATTATTTATGCCAGAAATCTAAGACTCTCCTTCCTCCTCTACTTCTGCGCGTCATCGTGTGCATTCTGTTACGGAGTTTTGTGGATTTCACTTTCTAAATACCCTTCCCCTTTGTCTCCTTCTGTCTTTCGCTGATCCTGTGACACCATCATCTGTAGTTCACCAATACCTTTCCACGCAGACTGAAGCATTAGCCCCATTTCTGCCCACTGCCCCACTACCGGGGGCATCCTCTTATCCATCCAAATCACTTCTCATGTATCAGCCAGAACGGTACTTGCCAAATGCAGATCTGATTATTTATTCCATTACTCAAAGCCTTTTGTGGCCCTGTGCCTACCTGCAAGGTTCTTACTCTGCCACTGGTTATTCTCTCCTTCTCTTCAGTGCCATCATGAACTAGGCTCCCCCTCTTTCTGGTTCAAGCTTCACTAATTTCTTTACATGTCTTTCAGTGTCTTCCCACCACGGGATCTTGGTGGTGCTGTTTTCTTGTAATGTTTTTTTCTAACTCTCCCACTTTGGGTTCATACCTGTAATCAACCCGAGTTCATGTCATTTCTTACATTATCAGGGTGCTTTCCTTGAGTGCTAAGAGTAGGCCAGATACCCACCTTCCTCCCATGGCACTTAAAAATCATTGTAATCTGGGGGCGCCTGGGTGGCTCAGTTGGTTAAGCAACTGCCTTCGGCTCAGGTCATGATCCTGGAGTCCCTGGATCGAGTCCTGCATCGGGCTCCCTGCTCGGCAGGGAGTCTGCTTCTCCCTCTGACCCTCCCTCCCTCTCATGTGCTCTCTCTCATTCTCTCTCTCTCAAATAAATAAATAAAAATCTTTAAATAAAAAAAAAAAATCATTGTAATCTTAACACTGACTTTTGTGATTACTTGAGTGTTTTCTCTAACATAACATTGTAAGTGTCAGGAGGGCAGGGCCATGTTCATTCTACATCTCCTTCTATTATGAGAGCATAGTGTGTAGTTCACCAGTAGTGTGAGCATAGTTCTATATTTACAGATTACTGAAATGTCTTTTATGTTTTTAAAGATTGATTGATTGATTGATTTAGAGAGCGAGCAAGCGCCGGGTGGGGGAAAAGCAGAGGGAGAGAGAGAGAATTTCAAGCAGATTCCCCACTGAGCGTGGAGTCCAAAGCAGGGTTCGATCTCACAACCCTGAGATCATGACCTGAGCCAAAACCAAGAGCCAGACGCTCAACCGACTGCACCACCCAGGCACCCCTGAAACGTCTTTTAAACTCATTCTTCTCAGTAAGATCATGGGAATGATATCACCTTTCATACAGATGTTTTTTGAGAATTACTGAAGAATGCATTCATATAATTCTTGAGTACTCTGAGCATTTCAATGTCACCTGTCATTCAGATTTCCTTCACTATCTCGGATGTTCTTCATTTGGGCCTA
This sequence comes from Phoca vitulina, assembly GCF_004348235.1. Taxonomy (NCBI): domain Eukaryota; kingdom Metazoa; phylum Chordata; class Mammalia; order Carnivora; family Phocidae; genus Phoca; species Phoca vitulina. The sequence continues at coordinate 6,495,708 of NW_022589708.1, forward strand.
GAGAAGGTTAACCACTTAAGAAATATCACTGACTTTAACTGTTATCTTACTATCCCATCAGTTAGGACTAGATTCACCCCCTGGTAACAGGAAATTGGTGTGGTGGATTAAAAACAGATTATTTATTTATCTTGTGCAACAGGAAATACAGGGATGGGTAGGCAAGGTCTTGACAGCAAGAAAGCAGATCCCTTGTAACTTCCCGCAATGGGGGTAGCACCTCTGGGCAGGAAAGCAAGAGAGGAAGTGGTCTCAGTAGACTTCTCTTTCCCCGGGAGGGGGGAAAATCAAGTTTTTAGCCTCCAAGGTTTCTACAACAGAGACAGACAAGGCAGCAGGGAAGGAAAGAGAAGGTGGGTCCGTCAACTGCTGGTGTCTGCCACACCTACCGTGGATGACTTGTTTACCCCAGAGTGAGGTGGTCACACCAGACATTCAGGGGGGTATGCCACCAGCTCCCCATCTCTGTGACATGTGAGCAGTTAGTTTTGCCTTAATTGTTATGAATATAGCCTTGCAAATCACCATCTTGAAAAGTTCTGTGAAATGAACGTGGTAGTTTCCTTTTGGGACAGAGTCAACCCATTAGAAAGATTGTCCCTGGAGGACAAATACCAATTCAGAGCCAGTGTGAAGTAAGCATTTTCAGTAACAAAAGAAATGCTTCTCATTTTTGAACTGCATAGGCAACTCTTATTTTTTTGAATTCTGAAACTGCAACTTGACAAGAGAGAGAAAAATATTTTCTTTTCTGAAGGCTGCCAAGAATAAAGGCTATTCTCATTTGTTAAAATAAGAGGAGGTAATAAGTTAAAATAAGCATACTCTGACCTTATTTTCGAGCCCAACACTCTCTAGAAAAACACTTTTTTTAAAAGGAAGGGAAGTTCAGTTATTTTTGCAGTCATTGCTTTTTTGTAGGCCCTCATTATCTTTCAGTTTTATTTATAATAGAATTTACGAGCTGCAAGGACAACTTTTGAAGCCTATTACCAAATACTTAAGCATCCTTTACATCTTTCTGCATTCTTGCAAGAAAATAGCTTTATGGATTTAAACCATCCTGGGGTGCAGATCTTTTCATTCTAGTAGTTGGACACGTGCTTGTATAAAGATCTCCATATGCTGTTCTCATAGAGAAATGTGAACCATAATGATTTACTAATGTTAAAAAAGAGACAACGGTCGCCAAATGAAGCCACTTGTACTAAACTCCATGTCACCCAATGGAGACTTAATACCTAACTTAATTACAGTCCAGCCTCCCCAGGAATGGAATCTTACACCAGTCAGTCTGGAATTACCTGATCAGCATAGCAGGGGATCTGCCTGATAGACCCCATCCATCTCCTGAAGAACAAGGTGACCTTGCCACATACAATCAGCTCTTTGCTAGAACAACTCCCTTGTCCCACCCCTTCCTCTGTGGAAGTCCTTCATTCTGTATAGCTCTGAAGAGCTCCTTTTTATTTGCTAGATGGGATGCTGCCTGATTCATGAATCACTGAATAAAACCAGTAAGATCCTTAACATTTACATTAAATCTTGAAAATTTCTTTAACATTTACTCAGTTGAATTTTGTTTTTTTAACAGATTCTGCACTACTAAATGGGCTGGAAGCTTCCACTTCCCTCACTTTTCCTACCTTGCCTCTCTATTAGCTGAAGCTATGATACTCCATTCTAAAATATCTATATTCTTTTCTTTTTTGTAATAACACAATATGAAGGGCAGACTCTATAAACCTTAGAATACCTGAGACGACAAAGACAAAATATTTATTATGAAGCTGATTGTTACTTTTTACTCAATATGCTACTGCAAATAAACCAGAATTGTTTGGTCCATGTAGATAATTTGTTATGCCTCAATATTTCTTATAAACTCTGACTACATGTCTAAAACTGTTTCCGTAAGAGTAGAATAATGAGAGAAGGTGACTAAAAATCACTTTCTTCTGTTTCTTTTCTTTATAATTTTCCTCTTTCACAGATAGACTACTTTTTATTTTTATTTTGTAAGAATATACATTTATGTTTTGAGTAGTTATAAATCTATAGAAAAATCACGAGAGTACAGAAAGCTCTCACACACCAGCCTGGCTTCTCATATTATTAACATCCTACATTAGTATGGTACTTATTCTAATTAATGAACCCATGTTGATACATTATTTTTAACTAAAGTCCATATTTGATTCAGATTTCTTTAAGTTTTACTAAATATTTTGTGTTGCTACTGTTGTTCCAGAATTCCACTCAGGATACCACAGGACTTTTAATCATCTTGTGTCATTAAGCTCCTCTTGGCCATGACAGTTCCTGAAATTTTTCTTGTTTTTTTATGACTGACAGTTTTCATGAGTATTGGTCAGGTTTCTGGTGTCCCTTTCTGGAGATGTCCCTTTCTGGAGATTTTTTTTTTTGTATATTTTTGTCACTGTGAGATTAGGCTTAGAGGTTCTGGGAAGGAAGATCATAGAGGCAAAGTACCATTTTAATCAGATCATATCACAGGTGTACATTATCAACATGGCTTATAGCTGCCAATGTTAGTTAATCACCTGGTTGAGGTAAGCTTTGTCATGTGTTTTCACTGTTACTGTTTTTCATTTCCATTCTGTATCTTTTGGAAGGAAGTCACTACAAGCTCCCATGCTTAAAGAGTAGAGAATTATGCTCCATATTCCTGAGAACAAAGTATCAATATTAAGTTATTGGTTTTCATCTTAATGAGAGATTTATCCTTTTTCTCCAAGTTATTTACTTATTCAATCATTTATTTATATTAATGTAGATTCATGGATATTTTAAATTTTGGGAATTATCCAATCCTACTTTATTTTTGCTCAAATTGTTCCAGCTTTGCATTTGGTACTCTCAGTGGGCTGCTATGTCCTTTTGACATTATTATGGATTTTTGGGGTGCAGTTTCTTACTTTCTGACACCAACATGCTCTAGGCTCATTTTACATATCACCAATACCAGCCATTTCTCCAAGTTCGTGACAAATGCATAGTGTCATAAATCCACCATTACAGTGTCACACAAAATAGTTTCACTCCTCCTGCCCCAATCCCATGTGCTCTCCCCTCTCTGTGGAAACTTTTGCAACCACTGATCTGTCACTGTCTCTATACTTTTGTCCATCATCATGTCATAAAAATGGGATCATACAGTATGTAGCCTTTTCAAACTTGCTCCTTTTATTTGGTAATATTAATTTAATATTCATCCATATCTGTGCATGTGCTGATAGATCTTTTTTTTTTTTTAATCACTGGATAATATCCCATTGCATGGATGTACTACTGTTTATCCATTTACCTACTGAAGGGCATTTCGGTGGTTTCCACTTCTGAGTGATTATGAACAAAGCTGCAATAAGTACTTGTTTGCTGGGTTTTGTGTGGACATGAGTTTTCAAATAAGTTGGTTAAATACCTAGTAACATGGTTGCTGGATTGTATGGTGAGGCAATGTTTTGCTTTGTAAGAAACTGCCAAACTGTCTTCCAAAGCAGGTGTATCTTTTTGAACTCTCATCAGCAGTGAATGAGAGTTTCTGTTTCTCCACATCCTTGCCAGGAATTATCTCAGGTTTTTTGTTTTTCCATTTAAACATTTAATGTATAGGGATTATTTCATTGTCTTAATTTTCATTTTCTGATGACAAACAATGGATTTTTTGTATGCTTATTTACAATTTGTATATCTATTTTGTCAAGGTGTCTATTCAGAAATTAGGCCCATTTTTTTTTTTTAATTGTGTTGTGTTCTTTTTGGTAAGTTTTAAAAGTTCTTTGTATATTTTATATACAACTCTTTTTTTTTAAAGTAGGCTCCATGCCCAATGTGAAGCCCACTGTGGAACTTGAACTCATGACCCTGAGATCAAGACCTGAGCTGAGGGTGGCTCAGTCGTTAAGCATTGAGGTCTGCCTTCGGCTCAGGTCATGATCCCAGGGTCCTGGGATAGAGCCCCACATTGGGCTCCCTGTTCGGCAGGAAGCCTGCTTCTCCCTCTCCCACTCCCCCTGCTTGTGTTCCCTCTCTCACAGTGTCTCTCTCTCTAGATTAAATAGTACAATAGTATCAAATAAATAAAAGTCTCAAATAAATAAAATCTTAAAAAAAATAAAGACCTGAGCTGAGATCAAGAGTTGGATGCTCAACCGACTGGGCCACCCAGGTGCCCCCATACAAGTCTTCTATTAGATATTGTTTTGCAAATATTTTCTCCCAGCCTGTGGCTTATCATTATTCTCCTAACAGTGTCTTTCTCAGAGTGTAAGTTTTTAATTTTAATAGGGTCCAACATATTTTTGTTGTTGATTGTACTAGTGGTATTGTATTTAACACTCATCACTAAATCCAAGGTCATGCTGATGTTCTTCTGTTTCTTCTAGAGGTTTTATAGCTTGCATCTTACATATGTTTTGATCTACTTTGAGTTCATTTATGTGTAAGGTCTAAGGTTTTTTTTTTTTTGGTTGCTTTGTTTTGGCATATGGGAGTTCAATTAATCTGTTATCATTTGTTGAAAACTCTATCCTTTCTTTGCTCAGTCATCTTTACCCATTTGTCAAAGACTAATTGACTACATTTGAATGTATTGATAGCTGGGTTCTCTGTTCCACTGATCTAAGTGTTTGTTCTGTGGCCAATACCATGTGGTCTTGATTATGCTAGCTTCATAGTAAAGCTTGAAATGAGCCCTTGACTGTCATCCTCCTGCTCCTCCTCCTTTTCTTCTTCCTCTTCTTCTTGTATATTGTACTATTTAATCTAGATTTTTTGCCATTCATATAAGCTCTAGAAGTGATTTGTTGATATCTGAAAGATAGCTTACCAGGATTTTTATTGGCATCACAATGAATGTATAGATCAAACTGAAAAGAGTTGACATCTTAAAAATGTGGATCCTTCCCAACATGGCGCAGTCAGTTAACATTACCGAGCTGAACCTGCCGCAGCTGGAAATGCTCAAGAACCAGCCGGACCAGGAAGTGGAGTTCCTGTCCACGTCCATTGCTCAGCTCAAGGTGGTACAGACCAAGTATGTGGAAGCCAAGGACTGTCTGAACATGCTGAACAAGAACAATGAGGGGAAAGAATTACTCGTCCCACTGGTGAGTTCTATGTATGTCCCTGGGAAGCTACGTGATGTGGAACATGTAGTCATCGATGTGGGAACAGGCTACTATGTAGAAAAGACAGCTAAGGATGCCAAGGACTTTTTCAAGAGGAAGAAAGACTTCCTTACCAAGCAAATGGAGAAAATCCAGCCAGCTCTGCAGGAGAAGCATGCCATGAAACAGGCTGTCATGGAGATGATGAGCCAGAAGATTCAGCAGCTCACAGCCCTGGGAGCAACTCAGGCTACTGCCAAGGCCTGAGAGCTTATTTCAGATCTGGGGCAGAGGGACTCTGCTTCAGGAGCTTGGGACTTTGTGGGCGTGGCTTCCTGGGGTCCAGGAAGAGAACGATCTTGTGTTTCATGCTAATAAATGTGCCAGCTGGGCAAAAAAAAAAAAAAATGTGGATTCTTCTAATCTATGGACATGGAATATATCTCCATTTACTTAGATCTTCTTTGATTTTTTTAATCAATGTTTTATGCACATATAAATTATTCCACATACAGATTGTGTACATACTTTGTTAGATTTATATCTAAATATTTCATTTATTGCATGCTATTATGAATGGTGAGGTTTATTTAATTTCAAGTTTCAGTATTCATCTCTCATAAATAGGGAGACAATGGGCTTTTTATTTATTTATTTTTTTTTATTTATTTTTATTTTTTTTTTAAAGATTTTATTTACTTATTCATGAGAGACAGAGAAAGAGGCAGAGGGAGAAGCAGGCTCCCTGCCAAGCAGGGAGCCCGATGCGGGGCTCGATCCCAGGACCCTGGGATCATGACCTGAGCCGAAGGCAGACGCTTAACCGACTGAGCCACCCAGGCGTCCTGACAATGGACTTTTTAAATATCGACTCTGAATCCTGCAGCCTTGCTGGGCTCACTTATTATTCCAGGTATAATAAGATCTTGGCTGTGTCTGTCTGGATGAGGTGGCATTTTATTCTGTAACCTCAGTTCTTTGATGCATCCAGGAAAATTCACTGATTTTTCTTGTTAGGACAAGAGTGAGGAAGCCCTAGGCTTCATGTGTCAGAGCACAGACTGGAATTTCTCACATCCTGCTTTCTAAAATTTCTTATTGTTTTCCTACTCATATATGTTTTATTAATGTTTGTCCTTGAGGTCTTAATTGTTTATTTCTATGTAATAGAAAATTGACAGAGGCAGATAACGAGCAAATATAAATGATAATTATTACAGTTCTAAAGGCAATTGTGAATCTACCCAACAGCAGCAACAGCAAAAAAATAATGTCAGTAATTTGGAAGCAACTCTTCATTTAAACAGTTATGGGCAATCCCTTTCCTTTTTTTTTTTTTTTTTTTGTATGAAGCCCAGTATGAAGTTCTTTGAACACCAGGAAGAAATTTCCTGTTAACTTCTGAGCTATTTCTGCTTTTAGAGTAGAAGCACAGCAGGGGACCAATGGAAGATATATTTGAAAAAAAAAAATGTTGTTGGCCACATTTAACTGAGGACCCTCAGGCACGCACATCCGCATACTAAAGTGATTAGCGCCTTAGTTGAGCTCACATAAGGAGGACAGAGAGCAGCTCCGAGAGTGGGGCAGTGGCAGGCCGCTATTCATCCTGACATTGATATTTCTCTTCCATGTGGCCTGAAACGTCAAGTTCTGTTGAAAAGAATGGCCCATTTGCATGTAAGCCCCATGACTAGAACACATGTATTTCCACACAGAATCTGTCCTAAGTCACACATGCCATGGGACCATAAGAATGACTGACTTCAAGCTGAGAACACATGGGGCAGATCTTTAAAACCTGCCAGCCATGCATCATTTTCCCCTTGAAGTTGCCTTCAGGCCACTCGGGGCACCTTGCTGCCTTTGGGTCCATTTTAGCACTTAGGAGAGAAGGAGCATCAAAACGTGCATGGGGAGCAAGAATGTGTGTGTGGGGGGAGGCTATGTTAAAATAAAGCAGTGTAGTTTAGTGATTAGTAACTATAATGAAATTTGCTATACCCCTCATAATTTTCATGTGCATATAACTTACCCTATTATATTCGTTGTTACTGTACTCAATCCTAAAGATTTTGTGTTTAGACCTACAAAGAAATCATATAGACAAGCACAAATAATGCAAGATCCAGAAATTCTATACCAATAGAATAGCTAACTGCGCTACTCTGATTTAGTTGCCTATCCTAAAGTGATCAAACTCTCGCAGTTATAAATCCTATGAGGGACCAAGTTTTCTTCTTTATGTATTATATAAATAAAGTATACCTTAATATGTTGTCATGATTTATTCCATGAATATTTCATGGATTCCACAGCATAAGAGAATTTCTCTACCCCTTCTCCTATTAACCATGAAATGTTATGTCATGCTGGGGGCTGAGCTCTGAGGCAGTGATAGAGAACATCTGCACAATGGCAGTTTCCTGATCTTACTGAGAGCAATGACTACAGAGGGACTTTTATATCTGAGTTATTCATGATCACAGCAAAATAATGGACTGGCTTATAGTTTGTCAGAAAGAAGGCAACTGTGATATAGTAAAAAGAACTCTGGATCTAAGATCAGAGGAGCTGGTTAAATTTAAATCTAGCCCTTAGCATTAGTAGTTACACTAGTTATCGATTGCTGCATAACAAATGATCCCCAAACTTAGTGTCTTAAAAGAACAAATGTGTGTTATCTCCTATAGATTCTATGGGTCTGGAATTTGGGAATGGCTTAGTTGCATGGTTCTGTTTTGGAATTTCTCATGAGATGCCAGTTGAGCTGGCAGCTGGGGCCATCACCATGTGAAGGTTTGACTGGGTTAGAACATTGGTTTCCCAGATATCTCATTCACAGGTTTTTGGTGGAGGAATCTGTTCCTCACTTCAGCTTGGCTCTCTGCACACCTGGCAGCTGGCTTCCCTGAGACTGAGCTTTCCAGAGAAGAGAGAGCAAGAGAGAAACCACCATGCCTCTATGACCTAGTCTTAGAAGTCACAAATCATCATTCCTACATATTCCATTAATTGGAAGCAAGTCATGGAGGTCAGCTACGCTCCAGGGCAGGAGAATTAGGTCTCATCATTGGATGTGAGGAGTGACAAAGAGTATATATGGGTATATTTAAACCACCACAGGAGCTACATGAGTAATGATTAATACAGCCTCTCTGAACATCAGTTCCCTTCACAAAAGAACAGTATCTAACTAGGAGAATCATTGAGGCTATTAAATAAGACGATGCATGTGGCATATTTTGTAAAATGTTACCTGTTTTACATATGTAAGATAAAAACAGATAGTAGGATCAGTGCACCGTTAATGTTATGTTATTATGGCCTTGATATATGTTGAAGACATCCCATTCAATGACCTCCACGTTGGGCAGACAGCTGTGCAGTGCAGACTCTTTTGGAGAAGGAAACGTGCAAATCCAGACTGTCACAGCCTAGTAGGCAACACTCATACATTGCTGTAACCATGGAGAACAGTCATTGTATAATGCAAACTTAATTCCCAGAGAATGAGGGGCAGTTAAACAATCAGAATTATTTTCTTATTTTTTGAGTGGCTTGATCGAATATGTGTCGTTTTCCCCACCTGACAAGAGGTCGGCGACAGGCAAGCAGATCAGGCTGACGCAGTGGCTGAAGGTCCGTCGGGGTCAGAGACTCTGGCTGTCTCGGCACCGCTGTCCCGGCTCATCCCCATTGCCTTAACCTGCTGCACTTGAAACGGTAAGCCTGTGTTCCACGGGAATGCAACAGGGACAAGGGACAAAAAGGGTGTGCTGAAGCTGCCCTGTTTTTGTGTTTGTAAGCTTTGATTTCTAATAAATTTAGACTTATGGAAAAGTAGAAGTAGAGATTTCCCTTATATTCTTTTCCGAGCTTCACTTGATGTTAGCAGCATCCATAACAATAGTGTATTTGGTGAAATCTGGAAATTAGCATTTACTATGAACTAATTAACTGATTGCTATTAGTAACACTATAACTATAACTAATAACTATCCTATTAACTCATAATACTATTACTTATTTGTTAATAATGGTGGCATTAATAATATAAAATAATATATAATATACAATGTAAAATATAGTGATAAAGGATATTAATAGCAATCTCATTACTATTTTTACTTAACAATACTACTGACTAATTTACAGACCTTATTACAGTTTTTCCCAGTTTGGCCACTAGTGTTTTTCCAGCTCTAGGCTCCACGACGCCATCATTCACTGCGTCCGTCTGTGTTTCCCCACACGCACCCATCTTACTCTTGTTTTTTGTCACCTGGAAACTTCAGAAGAGTCCTGGTCAGTAATTTTGTAGAATGCCCCTCAGTGTGGGTTTTTCTGATGTTTTCTTGTGATTCGGCTGGGGTTATGCATTTATGCAAAACAATTGCCAAGGTGCCGTGCTTTTTCCCTCACCTGGTTTCAGTGGGTGCGTGAGATGTAAACCCACATTCCTTGATTTTGACGGCGTCCGCCTTGTTTACGTCTCCATACCCCGGAGACCACGCCATGACAAAACATATGCAACTAGTTTTAACTGTGTAATTGATAAGTGTCTTCTGGAGAGGTATTTTGAGCCTAAGGAAATTTCCTGTGTTCCATACGTTTGCCCACGAACTTTAGCATCAATAGATGGCTTTTGCCTGTAACCGCCATGAGTCTGTGTTTCTATAGTGTTGGTTCAATTTGATGACTTCTTTTTTTAAGAGTGATTTGATGACTTCTCTAGATACATATAGATGAATCAATGAGAAACTACAGAAATCAAATCCATAGCTTAATATGGAAATGTGAATGTCTGTTTGGCAAAATGAAAAAAAAAAAACAAACACTTTGGGACAATATGGTTTCATGCAGGGAACCAAAAAGCATTTTTTGAATTTCTGATCATATGGGCAATATTCCTGAGCCTTGCGAATATGAAAACAACCAATCTGTTTACAACAGGAAGAACTACTACAGATGCTCACAAAATCCAAAGAAGATATGAAAATCATGTACCTAAAGTCTCTTCCTCGGTCTGGTATATCTTTAGAGAAATGGTGGAATTGCTATAGACATGTTTCTTTCACTGGAAGAGACGGCAAGAGAAGTGGGTGGCATTCATTACGCTGTGAGGGATCGGTTTTGCTTCTTGTTTTCACCAGGAGAGGAGAAGGCTCTGATTCTTTATTCATTCTAAATCACCATCGCAATTTTTTTTTTAAAAAAAGTCAGATGATTAGGGTTTTCATTACTTACTGGCAGATGAATTAAATTAGAGAAAAAGGGTATGCAAATTAAGAGTGTGGTAGCTGTCAAACAAAGTCAGTAATCCACCCCGGGACCCCAAGGTAGAGTCTCAGTTGCCTGTCTGTGAAGAAGTTTGTCAGATTTGAGAAACAACCGGGCAGCAACCACAAAGAGTGTTTAAACAAACCAGTCTGGGAGTCAAAAGGTGTTGCGTTGCAGAAGGCTGGGGGTGTTAATTCAACACGGATTAACACCACAGCTGTTTCCTAAAACAGTGAAGATAGGACACACTGGTGTGAGCCCAGAGACTTTTCCTGTATCTGTTCTAGATCAGATGGGTCTGTGGTGAAGTGAGACCAGTGAGGCTAAGCGAAAGGCTTCCGAATCAAACACACAATCCAGTTCTGCTCTTAGACCTCGCTAGAGAGGGGCATATGCGGGACCCCGTATCAGAGAAGGCCCCACTCTGCCACACCTGTGTGCAGTCTTCCCTCCCTCTACCAGGGAGCAAGGATTCAGAATATCCTGTGGGCCAAGGGAACGTGCCCACAGTCAGCCTGCGCTGGCTCCTGGAATGTCCTGCTCACGGTCTGGAGCAGATTTGCGAGAGCAAGCAGGCCTGTCGTGTGGATTCCTCTTCTTGAGGTCAGACCACATCATCACCAGGATGTGCCTCCCAGGGGATAAGGATGCTGCTCGATTATGGGGCCAAGTTGCCAGGAGGCTGCCCCAACTACACCAGCATATTCCCGATGGGAGACAGAGAAATCCACCGAGCCTAAATTCAAATTACACTAAAAGGTCTATTTATCAAGATAAGAGAAAAGGATATAACTTACATATTTAACAGATTGTTTCTTTGTTTTCTTAATAATGTATTTTTATGTGGTAAACTACTCATAATATACAAATATATACCAAATATGCCTATAATTGACCACTTTAATTATTGAGTGTATCACCCCATGTCATGTAGTACTTTCACAGTGTTGTGCAACCATCACCACTATCTTTTTCCAGAACTTTTTTAATCATCCCAAATAAAAATTCTTACACCCATGAAACCCTAGCTCCCTACCTTCTCTGACCCCAGTCCCTGCTGACTTCTCTATTCTTGATGTCCTTAAGAATTTTCCTATTGTAGGTACCTCTTGTATCTGGCTTCTTTCAGTTAGCACGGTGTTTTCAAAGTTCATCCCTGATGTAGTGTGTATTAGAACTTCCTTTCTCATTTGGCTGAATAATGTCCCATTGTACGTAGATACCACATTCATCCCTCAGCGGACACTTGGGCTTTTTCCACCTTTGCCTATTACGAACAATGTTGCTGTGAACTCTGGTGTACAGTTATCTGTGTGAGTCCCTGTTTCTGGTTCTTTTGGGTGGATACTTAGGAGTGGAATTGTTGGAGCATGTGGTAATTACATGTTGAACATTTTAAGGAACTCCCAAATTGTTTCCTCAGTTTTAGCTTATACTGTTTGCATATATAGTACATGGCCTCCCTTGTGAAAACCCTGGGGCCTGCAGATACGAGGGCTGGGGCCTGACAACAGATCATGAGTCTGTAGATACTGTCTGTCCTTAGAAATGTTGTTCATTTACTCTTTTCTTCTTTGCCTCCTACATCTTATAAATAAGAAATCTGAGTTTCCATCCGTGCTCAAACTTGGAAACTTTTGTGTCATCTAAAAAAAAAAAATCCAAGTCATGCTGTTTTTGTGATATTTCAGGTCTGGCTGAAATCAGGAAGTAATAGGAATATAAAAAGAAAACTTGATCTTTTGAGGTTTTCTGCACTACCGTAGCTTGGATAAAAATTAAGCTTTTAAAATTTTTTGAGGTTCCTCTATTAATGCTACTGATTTTTTAAAAAAATATTGTATTGCTCCCATCTTTGGAAAGAACTCAGCTCTCCTCCAAGGCTTTGTAGAAATTCTTTGTCTTAGTGTAGCTTAAAAAATGAGTCATTTAAAACCGTGAAGGATGTCAGAAAGAAATGTGAAGAAGGGAGAAAAGCAGAAATTAAAAGAAAAGAATGAGCACCACACTCGCAGGGGGACCCAATCCGAACCGTGTGGGTCCAGGCAGAGCCTTTCAAATCTTTTGAAGTTCATACAGTATTCTGATCCTTAAGCAACCTATGTTCTTGAAAAATTAACCAGGAAACTAGCATGGGCTAAATGCCTTTATGTTTGAATTAGAGGACAGGGAGAGGGCCTGCTGCCTTCAGGGAAGGTTTTTAATCAGAATGTCTCTTCATCCTGGCTTTTGACCTTTCCTAACATTGGATTGTTTTTTCACACTGGTTTTGAAAGAGCCTGTGGCTCTCAGGAAGGAGGGGATGGGTATCGCCATCTTGCTTAGCATGGCTTATGTCAAGATTTTACCCTTGTAAAAGCACCTAAGTGCGCTGATGACAGACAGGGAGCAAAGATGATTTGCAAGTGTTTCTGCTTTTGTTAAACTTTTATTTCAAGACAACTGGAGAGCACATCCCATCACTGCTGTGAAAAATTCTACCTTTAATTTATGAGGAATTCTTTGGAATTTACATTTTCTGATAAAAACATATATTTCTCCAAGTAGTATCCTTCCTAATTTTTAGTAAAGACACCATGCATTTTGCACCCCCAGGTAACCTCTCTGCCCTCTTCATATGTCTGAAAATATCAAGTGGTATTTCCCAAAGACTATACCACATAGCAGCAAATTAGTCTGAGTTTTGCATTCCGAGAGATTGACAAACCTGAAGGAATTCTGCATAACATCCTCAGGTTAGCATTCAGTCCCAGGAGGCCTCCCCACCTACCTACTCCTATGATCCCCATCTTGCCCTTTTCCTAAGATTGTACAGCAGCATCGGGGTATGTGTAGGATTAATCCATAGTAAATCTTTTATTCTCACTCGACTTTAAGGATCTTGAGGGTGGGACAATAATCAATTTAAACACTTTAAGCCGTTTTATTTCTGATATCATTCTATCCCTTGGCATTCAACATGTTGATGTTGGTGACTCCATAAAAGAGAATGTGGGCAGTGGAAAGAAGGAGGAGTTTCTAGAAAGGGACACAGACTTTTAAGTGTTAGCCACTCGTTAACTGTGAGAATTAGGGCTGTTGGATTTATCACTTAACTTTTCCATTAGATCTATTTATAAAATAATCATTGAAAAAAAATCAAAATTGTTCCAAGATCCTGATGGTAGCTTTCATTTAATTTTCATTTAATGTGTAATGCCTAAGAGCTAAGAAATTCGGACATTTCAGACATCTACATGTCTGGGAGCAGAAATTATATATTACATGTCAGGGACACATGGGCATCGATTACTCTGAAAATTTCTGCAACCAAAGGGCATGTTTAGTATTTTCTAATATAGCACACATTTTAGGAAATCATTCTGTTACCAAGCTTTACTTTTCCCATATATTTTCATATTATTGTTTTCAATTCAATGACAATTTGAAGAAGGATTCATTGATCTTTTACAGGAACACACACATGTATATGCATATGTACACACACACACACACACACACACACACACACACACAGACACACACACATCTTCTATTACTCACCCTAGGGGACTAAATGGATTCTCGCAGTCTGCTATGGCTAAAAAAATCTACTAAATTTCTGACAAAAACTACTTTTAAGTGAAAGCACTGTTGAGAATTAGAATAATTTAAGGATCATTTGAGGGCATCTTGAAAATTGTGACTCCATGCGGACGGAAAAAGCCATTGGCCTTGGATAATTTGCAAGCAGCTGTCTTCTTTTCCCCATTCCAAGCTCCCATGTTTTATGCAACTAATACATTATGAATTGCAGCCCCATTCCTTACAGAAATGTGAATTTATAAAAGGCATACATTTTACATCATATTCACCTTTCTCACCTTGGTCTTAACCACTGCTACTTTCTCCCACCTTCTGAAACCACGCTAGCCTGGTCTTCACCAGTTTTTTCCACCTCACCAAAGCTTTCTAATTTGTAACTTGCCACTGAAGCTTTTAGTCAGGTTTTGCATCTGAATGACCTTTTCTTCCTCTTTTGAACACATTACTTGACAAATTTTAAAAATCAGCTCTCTCTGCTGTAGAGTCTATTTTTTCTTCATTCTTTTTTTTCTATTAAACTTTATTAAAAATAGCTGCATTCACTATCGCAAGTATTCATCGTACTGGTATTTTTCTGATAAAATCCTCCTGAACTAATTCATGGGTGGTTAGCTTAAAAAATAAAGTATAACGTGATATTTTCAATACTGTCCTTGGCCCTATGTCTGATATTACCTATAATTCATGAGCAGAGTACAAGTTCAAGATCATGTGATGCCATGAACTTGAATGTTGCCACAGTGTTTATGCTTAATAAATGGTTTTTTGATACCTCTTTTTCAAATACATGCACCCTATGCCTGGGAGCATAGGCTAAAGCTAGTAGAGAAGTTTCAGGTATTGTAATGATTAAATATTCAAAATACATTTTTGATCTAATTTTTTAATCAGCCTGTGGTTAATAAGATGGTTGAAAAGGCCGATTACGCGGGCCACAGCCATTCAGCTGAAGCATGTTGTCATGGTCAGAGACTCATCCGGGGAAAAGCTGTAGCTAAGTACTGCAGGTGTGCTAAGGCATGAGCTTGTTCATCATTTAAATCAGGGAGACAAAGTAGACACGAGTCCGAGATGTTTGCTGACAGTCTCACCTGTCTTTCCAGGTTGACCTGGTTCCTAGTGGTGGAAATCAAGTAGGTTTTCTGTAATTAACTTTTGAATGAGGTGGAGTTTTCTAGGAAGAGGTTAATCAACCCTTAGTATTTGAGTTAAATAAATCTAAAAATGCTTGTATAGTGTTATTTTAACACTATGCCTTTGTGGGGTACTTGCCACGAAGTTTTTGAGTACTAAAAATTGTGTCTTGTTGGACAATATCCAAACGAGACCCTGTGCACATTGACTCAAGCTTACATGGTAGCTTTTCTGCACACACGTGTGTGTGTGTGTGTGTGTATGTATATATACATATATATGAATATCTAAATCCATGTTTATAGTTAAAAGAGAAGATCCACACATTGATACAGATATATAAAAGCAAATACTAATGCTCAATAATTTCTGTAATGATACTATGAGTTAAACAAAATATATGCAAAACACAAAATATTTTTGTTAAGGTACTAAGGTGCACAGGGAGAACATTCTGGTGCTTGAAAGGATCTCTGGGAATAGAAACGATTATTTTTTGTCAGGGATCATGTGTTTTTTTTTTTTTTTTTTTTTTTAAAGATTTTATTTATTTATTTGACAGAGAGAGACATAGCGAGAGAGGGAACACAAGCAGCGGGAGTGGGAGAGGGAGAAGCAGGCTCCCCGCAGAGCAGGGAGCCCGATGTGGGACTCAATCCCAGGACCCTGGGATCATGACCTGAGCTGAAGGCAGTCGCTTAACCAACTGAGCCACACAGGCGCCCAGGGATCATGTGTTTAAGCACAGATCATTAACAATGCTTTGTTCAATATTTATTCAGGGAATGGTACATGCTAACTCTGTGGGAAATTGCAATTTACAATTAAAATGTGGGATACTCTTGCTTTCTTAAAATTTTATTATAAATGTGGCTAGTAATGGATATATTTCATTTAATTTGCAGGCTCAGGGAACATCTGTTATAAAAAGTTTTCTCTGTAGAAGGCATTTATCAGTGTCCTATCTTATCTCAACTTTTCTTTGGTTACTAAGTGCTGTGATAATTCTAAAATTTAAACCTGAAATAATTTACATTTTTACTGTTCTAAGTTTTAGGAATATTACATTTTTTTGTTTTAAGTAGGCTCCATGTGGAGCCCGCTGTGGGTCTTGAGCTCAGGACCCTGAGATCAAGATTTGAGTTGAGATCAAGAGTCAGATGCTTAAGCCACTGAGCCACCCAGGTGCCCCGGGGATATTACATTTATAAATGTTTATAGTTATTTTATCATATAGCCTACATAAATAATAAATAGCATGCATTATTTTAGAAGGAGACACTAGAATTTCTTTTTTTTAAATATTTTATTTAGGGGTGCCTGGGTGGCTCAGTTTTAAGCGTCTGCCTTTGGCTCAGGTCATGGTCCCAGGGTCCTGGGATCAAGCCCCGCATCGGGCTCCCTCCTCAGTGGGAAGCAGCTTCTCCCTCTCCCGCTCCCCCTGCTTGTGTTCCCTCTCTGGCTGTCTCTCTCTCTGTCAAATAAATAAAATCTTTAAAAAACAAGGAGGGCACGTACTGAATGGAGCACTCGGTGTTATACACAAACAATGAATCATGGAACACTACATCAAAACTAATGATGTAATGTATGGTGACTAACCTCACATAATAAATAAAATTAAAAAAAATAAATAAAATAAAGTATTTTATTTATTTATTTAAAAGAGAGAGAGGGAGGGAGAGGGAGGGAGAACAAGCAGGGGGAGCAGCAGAGGGAGAGGGAGAAACAAGCTCCTCGCTGAGCAGGGAGCCCGATGTGGGGTTTGATCCCAGAACCCTGGGACCATGTCCTGAGCTGAAGGCAGATGCTTAACCAGCTGAACCAGGTGCCGCTAGAATTTCTTTAATAATTAGCAGGTAATGGCGTCTGCTTCTTGGGCATATTATTTCAGATGCGGATTAACCAACAAGTGGTGTTTGTCATTTGATCACCTGGTTATCCGAGTGCCGTGCCCTCATCAATGCCACCGTCCTCATCAGTCAGGATGTACTAAGTTATACTGTGGTAGCAAGTGACCTCAAATCTTAGTAGTTTATAATAAAGGTCGTTTCTCACTTATTATTACCTGCTCTTTACCAGTCGTCTTCAGCTTTGCTCCCACATCACCTTTCCTCTGGGCCTCAAGCGTTTTCTCTTTAGAAGGCGGCTACTAATCAGAAAGAGCGCGTGAGTACATTGGTGCCGCCTCTCAAAAGGTTTTCTTGGAAGTGACATACTACTTCTGCCCACATTTCCCTGGCCTGGACAAGTGACATGTTAACCCTGATGTTAATGGTATCAAAGCAGAGAGGAACAGTGGGTATTTGCGAATAATACCGTGACCTACCAGTACAGCACAGAATGATGTTAGAGTCAGGTATATTTCAGTGAATGATTCTCAGTGTTTCTTATACTTGTTTTGTTTACATATCTTCTAAATGTTTACATATCTTTCCAGAAGCTAGTGTAAACTAACAAAACAAAATGAAACAAAACAAAAAAACCCGAAAAGCAAAAATAAAAACAAAATATTCCAAACAATTTGTTTTCTCACATCCAAAATCAATGTCCTAAATTCCACCCAACTTTTTTTTTTTTTTTTTAGATTTTATTTATTTATCAGAGAGAGAGAGAGACAGAGGCAGGCAGAGGGAGAAGCAGGCTCCTTGCCGAGCAGGGAGCCCGATGTGGGACTCAGTCCCAGGACCCTGGGATCATGACCTGAGCCGAAGGCAGACGCTTAACGACTGAGCCACCCAGGCGTCCCAATTCCACTTAACTTTAATCAGAGTGTAACAAAATCAGATAGCTCAGGTTTTAATGGGCTAGTACTTTTTGCCTAATTATTTGATATAATTGTTTATATTGATCACATTATCTAGAAGTAAAAGGTCTCCTCAGATCTTCTAACACACACACACACACACACTCCCACACACACACACACCCAGCAGCAGGAGAGAAGTTACTATGACGGGAAGGTTTTCCTTAGCAGGTGTATTTCAGTGTGGGTAGGAGCTGCCACAGTTCAGAGGCTGGTGGCTTCTTTGACAGTTTCTTATTACATTATGCCATGGATTTTTCAGAGCAATTAGCTCATCAAAGATCTTGGTAGTAGTGCCTCTCCTAAGAGAGGAAAATAAAAATCTATCCTACTAATTACAGTTGCCTAAAATGTCCTTTTTGACTTTATGGGTGAAGGATTTTGTGGGTAGTCGTTGGCCTCCTTCACACTCATTTAATTAAGAATATGTCAGAAAATAGTTTTTAGTAACCAACGTATCAGAATTTAGCTGAGAATCATCCTACCATTGAAGGTCCAAAGTGTTCTGTGCCATAGTTATGAGTACAGGAGTTATTGTTGCTATGATTATTATTTTAGCAGTGCTAGTGCTAGTCTCAGTGGGTGAAACATTTCTTCCCAATTTTTTCAAGGACTCATATTTAAAACTACCGCTGTAATCAAAAGATTATTCAATTTTAAGCATATTTAATGGTTCTAGTTTTACAACTATAACATAACATAACATAACATAACATAACATAACATAAATTATTCCATAATTTCCAGAATCGATTTCTTTGTCAGGAGATGAGGATTATTTCTGTTTTTAGACTTTCTAAAATGTCTAATAACCCACACAGAAAGGGTTATCCTTACATGGTGATGTGTGATGCGGTTTCATCTATGTAATGTATCACACACCATATCTTACTTCCAGCTGAATGTAATTATTTTTTAAAGCAACTGAGGAACAAAAAATAGGGATTCATTGACGCAAATAGACAGTGGTGAATTCAGAATGCAGAGTAGAATGTTCAAATTAAAGCAAATGTTTCCATGCCCAATTACCTAATTTGTAATTGCAACTATTCATTGCACTTGATTCTTCTCTTCAACTTCCTCCTTTCCCCTCCCTCAGCTCCTCCCTCCAGTTGCTGGATGACAGCTTAGTTGTAAACCCAGAATGCTTCACTCTTTCCTCCCCAATTTGCCCCACCTTCCGAGGCCCATGTTTGAGATCACCTGCTGTAAAGACGTTCAGTATGAAATGAGAATCTTTGTAACCTCATATTTCTCCTTGAAGGTTTTAGATGGAACTGCGTCAACCATAAGCAGAACAGTGGGCTCTGTGCTCAAAGACAGGTGAAAGACAAGTAATTTGTGTAAGTGGGAGATAGAGAGACGGAGAGACAGAGGCATTTATAGAGACAGACACAGAGAACATTGTTGCTAGCGCTTATAAGGTGTAGAGAGAAGGCATGAGGAATGAGAACTCACTTCTGGCATAGCGATAGTGGAGAAATGATAAATCTTTGCTTAGAAATTATCATTTCCCATACACCCTGGTAGTACCTCAGATCAGAATGATCACATCAAAGATATATACAAACACTTTGTCTTAAGTGTATGGGACTCTTCTGGAAGGGGGAGTGATTACTTGCAGACTGTGAGATACTCAAGCATAGGCTGGTCTGCTCACCTGTGCCCCACAGGTCGCTTGGGCTCTGTTCGCTCTTGTTTAATTCTTTAATTTCTGTTCCTCAGACCGAGTGATCCCCTTGTTTTTGTGCTCAAATTGGTAGGGTCTTCCTTCTGCCTGTTCACATCTGCCTTTGACTCCCTCTCGAGAGTGTTTTATTTGGTCCTTGCACTCTTCAGCTGCAGAGTTTCTGCCTGATCTCTCTTTAGGTTTGTCTTTATTGACATTTCCAT
Organism: Phoca vitulina; assembly: GCF_004348235.1. NCBI lineage: Eukaryota > Metazoa > Chordata > Mammalia > Carnivora > Phocidae > Phoca > Phoca vitulina. Next base: position 6,515,541 of record NW_022589708.1, read on the forward strand.
TTTGTTCATTCATCATTTTCTTGACTTTCTCCTCATCTTCTCTTAGTTTTTAAAACATCTTTAAGCCTGGGACACCTGGGTGGCTCAGTTGATTAAGCGGCTGCCTTCAGCTCGGGTCATGATCCCAGGGTCCTGGGATCGAGTCCCACATTGGGCTCCTTGCTCAGCAGGGAGCCTGCTTCTCCCTCTCTCTCCCTCTGCTTGTGCTCTCTCTGTCAAATAAATAAAATCTTAAAAAAAAAAAAATCTTTAAGCCAGCTTTTCTTTTTTTAATGTTTGTCTAGTAGATGCACCATCTGATCTTTTTTGAGGATAGTCTCTGTTGGTTTATTTTTTCCCTTTGAATGGGCCATAATTTTCTGTTTCTTTGTATGACTTGTGATTTTTTGTTGTTGTTGTTGAACACTGGACATTTGAATCTAATAACATGGTAACTCTAGAAGTCATATCCTCTCCCTTCTCCAGGGTTTGTTGTTTTTTGTTTTGTTTTTGTTTTTATTTTTCGGATTGCTATCCACTGTCTCTGTGCTGAGTATCAGCCTAAGTGTAAACCTAAGTCCAGAGGTCTTCCCTGAGCCTGTGCCTCCCCTTGGGCACACCTGGGGACTTTCTAATTTCCCCATATAGACTATTGCCTTCAAGTGTTCTGCTCTTCCATGTCTGGCTCCCAAAAGGGGAAAAAGGTAAGAATGAAGGGGGAAATTAAAGATATTGCCCCTTAAATCCCCTGGATGAGACCTCAGCCAGAGGGGATGGCTTGCTGCCATAACTGCTGCCCCTTGGTGCTGGCTTCTGTGATCGGAAGCAGCAATCAGTGATCAGACCACAGATCCCCAGTGTCTGGTGCATAGAGTCCTTTTTTTGCCCACCCTGGCTTTTGTAAGCTGCCTGCCACAGAGCTGAGTGGTGGAGGGTGGGTAGCTGCCATGGTGCTAAGAGTTTATAGTGACTGAGATTAACCACAATTTACTGTTCACGCTCCCTCCGGATGTTGCAAGACTTTGTAGACTCCAGAGTTCCAACATAATTGTATCAGATTCATCCAGTGTAACTTTTGTCTGTGTGGGAAAACAGATATCTGATACTTCGTACTCCTTTATTGTCCCCAAATCCTCTCTCCTCAAACTTTTATAACATAATATCTGGGGTTGTGGCCCAATAATCTGTGTTGAAACAATTTCTTAGGTGACTTTTTGCCTGCTTTATGTTTGCAAGCTGGAGATAGCTGTTTAAGCATTCAGTCTTCAGTATAAAATGAAGGTGCCATGAAAATGGTTGGCTATGAATATACTTACCACATAATTTATTTTTGAAACCAGGACAAAATTGAGAGTAAAGGAAGTTGTTACCAATAATTCTTCTAGTATAATAGTTGTGTAGTGGGACTGTCCAAGGCAGTCATATGAGAGACATTTAGATCAAAACTCACTCTGGGAAATCTCTTTTAAGGGATGTCGCTAATATGGTTTGTCCTATTTTTGCATCAAAACCTGACTTTCATAGTGAAGCAGCATCCACACAGTCCAGGTATTCACACGTAATAATCCAAAGGCATTTCTTGCTACGGATTTTATATAGGTCACAAAAGAATAACTTGAGATGTCTTGAATCCATATAATATCATATGAGTTACACAGATTTTACTATTTTGTTTTTATATATTCAGTGTACATAATATCTAGTGGGTTTCTGGTACTAACTTCCAGTTCCTCGTCCCTAGTGGGCTGGTGAAATCTCTCATGCAGGGCATCATGTCTTCTTACACCATCTGCATTCTGTCAAGACGCTGCCATGGGTCACTTACTGTTCTTGTTCCAAACCATTGTGCACGGACCTGATCTCTTACTTGTGTTAGAATCAATATTACTACTTTCAGAATGCCTTGGTTTTTACATTGGCACATGCTCAAATAAAATTTTAAAACCAAGTCTTTATAATTCTATTGCCAACTTTGCTTCTTCTAATAAAGTGTAGTTACTGTGCAGCATTGCTCAGTGGGATGGGTGTGTGTGTGTGTGTGTGTGTGTGTGTGTGAGTGAAAATGGCATTTTAAATACTTTTTGCAGAAGAGTAACCCGTCTGGATTGGATTGAAAGCTAATGTGGCTCTCTGTTTGGAAAAAATGTAGATGTTGTAGTGATTTTTGTATAAGAGCATTAAACAGCTCATCCTAAATGAAGCACCTCGGGGGATGGCATGAGGGCCGTAAAGTTTTTGGAGGAAACATTTACTCTCGGAAAACTTGGGTACTGCAAGAACTTGGAAAGGAATGATAACAAATATCCAACTGTGCCTCAGCAGGGAAGTACAGTTATGTTCCTGGGTCACTGGACTCTTGTTATGGATTGAATTATCCAAACAATACAATCAGTCATAGATAAGCATAATCAGAGCTTTGTGAAATAGGACTGCTCCATTTGGATTCAGCTTATAAACAATACACCTCAAATAGATTTGATATCAAATAAATTATGTAGTTCTTACCCTTGAATTTACGTAAATTCTAGTTTATTATTTTTTCCCTCAGATAGTAGGAACTGGCCGTTAGTGCATTCTTGCCTAAAATTTATTTTATGCATGTGATGTCTGCTATGGTCTTTTTAATTTTTAGGCTCTGTCTACTTTCCTTTTTCTATTTCCCTTTATTCGATGGGCTGAGAACTCCCTCGCCGTTCGATAAGCTGCATCTGACTGTCGGACGTCCCACATAGGGGCTCAGCATCACTGTGATGCTTTTCGCTGAGGCGAAAGTGAGTATTTTCTCCATAAACTTTACAGATATCATACCATCCCCTGCAGTGCTTTTTTTGGGGTGAGCTGTTTAATGCTCTTCTCCAAGAGTTGCTGTAACGTCTCATTTTTTTTTTTTTTTTTCCAAATGGAGAGCCATTTTAGCTTTCAATTCAATTCGAACTGGTTACTCTTCTGCAAAAAAAGTATGGTCCCAAGTTAAGTGCGCTCTTGTCTTCTGTGCGAGAGGAAGTGAGTTCACTGTCTTTCTTCACTGTCATATGACGGGACATGAGTTTGTCATTATTGTGTACTGTGACATTTTTAAATCACTTTTCTTGATTTATGAAAAATTATTAATAGATGTAAAGCTTTTATATTTTGGTAAATTGAATGCTAATATTTCATTTGCTTGCCCCTGCTACTTATGTGGTGTTTGACAGATAGTAGAAAAGAGATTGCATTAGACAAATATAAGAAGACATGCTAGCACTGACATGAAAGGAAAAGAAAAGTAAGTCTCTGACGACAGCTAGCACCTGTATGAACACTACAGAGTTCTGGCTGCCGTCCAAAACATTTGCTTTATCAATATGATGTCAATGCTGTAGATGTTTTACTTATTCACCGTTTGGTTATGTTTGTTTTGTTTAAATGTAGCTTTTGGCCACTTCTGCAGAATTTTAGCAAAACAGATTTAACTGCAAAAAAAAAAAAAAAGCCTAAAATTAATTTTCCAGGATGCATTGTATAGCTCACGTTATCCCTGATGATAGCATGTTTTTGTAGTTATACTTTGAGAGTGGCAATGAGGAGATATGTGATCTCCTGTGAAGTAGTGGATAGTACCTGTGTGCGCTTGGACGGGTCATTTAACCTGTGAGTTCTAGTGTTCCTGGTAGCTCTAGCACCTCCTGTTTCCCAAAGCTATACCAAGCAGAAAGTGGAGCATGGCATTTGCAGTGCTGACAAAAGAGATTATTTCCATGCAGACATAACTGTGAAAATGAATGAGCACAGATTCAAACATTTCCTTTGTAGAAACTTAGCCTTTTGGTTTAGGGCGACGTATAATGACATGGAATTTGGATAAGGAAATGAACTCAAACTTACAAAAAATATCCTCAAGTAATTCAAAGTTATCAAAGGGTCAAGTATATAAAAATCCTCTTTAATCCTCTCATGCTGGGGAAGAACAAAAAGTCCCTGGTAAACAGTTGAGTGGTGATACCAAGTCTAGGGCTTGATTTCTATGAAGGTAGACATTGTGATGTACACTCTGAAAAGTACTCAGGCTTATTTCTTGATCTCATTCTCCTGTATTCTTTACCTAATTAAATGCTTTTTTAAAAAATGATTTTATTTATTTATGAGAGAGAGCATGCCCATGAGTGGGGGGAAGGGGCAGAGGGAGAGGGAGAAGCAGGCTCCCTGCTCGGAGCCTGACCCCAGGGCTGGATCCCAGGAGCCTGAGATCAGGACCTGAGCCGAAAGCAGACACTTAACCGACTGAGCCACCCAGGTGCCTCAAAAGTTGTTTTTTGTTTTTTTGTTTTTTAATGATTTCTTCCAGTGATTGTTGCATGTACAACTATCTTTAGAAAGGCTGACTCTTGTTCTTTGCTTTTTCTCAATTGAATCACCTTTCCTTGGTGGAAATAGAGTCTTAAAATATAATAGAAGCAAGTGGTATTAATTTAGAGGGTTACTAAAACTGAAAATTAAGGAAATGTAGATAATACAAACTAAGGATATCAAGGCAATTCTTTTCTGTATTAGTATTAGACCTTTTAGGACTAAATAAGGCTGAGAATTCATTAGTATAAAAGACCAAAGGGAATAAGCGAAGACACGAAGATAGGACGTACAATATGCCAGTTTGATTTTTTAATAATAGAACCAGGTGTTACTCTACAGGGTTGCATTTCTTTTTCTTTTGATATGCATAAAATCTCACTGAGTAGAAAGAAAAAAAAACAGAAGAAAAAAAGAATTTTTCATCAAAAAGAGACTGATAATTTAGTATCATGAAGAAGTTATTATTATATTGATCTTGACCTTGACTCGTAGCTCTTGACACTTAGCTCTTGCAACGTCTGTTTATTTTCTTGGCTGCTCTTCTTCTACTGTAGAAACCCGACTTCGCTGTTAGGACAGGCAGACATACAGGTGAGCATATGTGCTTATTTCTATAAAGTCAGTAGGTAACAAGGCTCTTTTCTGCCTGGATAGTTGCTTTGATGTTTTGTTTGAAATTCTGTTTATATTCACATGTATGCATTAAAGCAGCTTGAACGATGTCCACATTCACCAGTGTTTCACGATAACTCTTTTCCTCCCAAGGTGCATGACTCTGGAGAAAAGAAAAGTTAACAGTGTGAAACTCGGAGGGAGTCTTTGTCAGGAACTAGATAATATTTTTTTTTTTTTTTAAATCCATGTCCCCTTTCACTGTCTGAGCTTCAGCAATCTTTGAAAAGAACAGAGTCAAACCTTGTATTTTAATTAGGATTTTTCAGTGCTCATGACCTTGAGGAGCAAAAGTGGAAAAGAAATTGTGCGGGTATATGTGGAAGAACAGAGGGCTGAGTTTGCTTTCTTTGTGAATAGAATTTATATTATCCACGAGTCAATGATAAACTTGAGATTAGATTTGTAATATGGAACCAAATGAACTGAGAGGGAAGAATAATATTTCAAGCTGGAGATATTAAATCAATGCCTCATGTAAAAAGACCCAGTCGATAGTAAAAGAATATGTAAGAGGGACAATATATCATCAGAAATGCTATTTCTAACTGATTGAAACATTTGCAGTTAGGCTTGTCATGTGCCATCACTTAAGTATTAGTCAAATCTAAGGTATAAGCAAGTCTTTTTTATTTTTAAGGTTCTTGGCAAAGCAGGAGGGCTTGCCAATGAGTGAACTGAATGGCTTTCTAAAAGTCTTTATTTATAACTACAATTATAACTTTCCTATCACCATGTGAATTATTAAAAGTATATTGGCATTTTGCTATATATTTTAGTTATCTTTAAATTATTTCTCATAGTGGGAATAATATACTAATTAAACTTTTGTTAAGTAAATTTTCAACCTAAGCTAAGTTTTTAAATCAATGCTCATTTCAGTTAGGAGATAACTTTTTTTTTCCTTTACTTCTTTGAGATCAATGTCCACATGATTTTTTATAGATTAAAGTGTTCTATTTCTGAAATAACAATGAACAGTCTGTAATTTTAATATCACCAAAGTTATTTTAATGTCCTTATAGATATGAATTCTAACTTGAACAACATATGTAGACACAGATATATCCACATATAGATACATGCATATTGAAAAAATAAATCCATCCCCAAAGACCTGTAGAAATATATATCCCATATGTGTAAAGCATATTAAAACTGCCAGACCACAAAAGATATCCTGTATTTACAGATCTACTTACGTTTCTGGGTCTGCCAAATTTCCACATCTTGTTGCTGCTATTTGTTTAACAAGACTAAAAGGAAATTTAAAGTATTTAGAGCATCCTCTTTAGGATCCATTTGGAACACTGTAAAAAGTGTGAAAATATTGATCTTGGACCTCTATATAGGTTGGAGGAACCTTAAACTTGCAATGGTGTATTCTCCATTGACTCTAGGACTGTACTTGAAGTTTGTTGCCTCGTAGGAGACAGTACAATTAACTCTTGTACCAACACCATTTCTATAAGGTTTTGCCGACACACTGACCAATGTGACCCTTCACTGAAATGCTGAGGGGGTGATGGGAGGTGGACTACCCTGACTCATCCAAAGAATGTTTCCCCCTGTTGGACCTCTGAGTGCCTAGCACCTGTATAAAAAATTTGCTTCTAAAAATGAATTAATTAAGGGTTGGTTATGTCGTGTGAAGCTAAGTAACCATCAGAACATCACAACAGGGTTCCATCTGCGTCAGGACACATATATTGTGAGTCAGGGGCACATACTACCTCAGCACTCAGGCAGGAATCCTGAACCAAGGATGGCACCCTTTCGCAAGGACAACAGATGTAAGCTGGGGATCGTTCTCAGTACAGGGCTCCAGGAAGCATTACGTGTTAATCTGCATCGGCATGGGAAGAGAAGACTGTTTTGCCTGGCTGCCATATAGTACTTATTTTCTTTCGTCTCGTACCAAAGTTTCTTTTTAAAATGAAACTGTTGTCAGCCAATGAGTAGAGGTACTTCTTTGTGGTGAGATTTTTTTTAAGTTCTTGTTTTGAGACACAGACACCCCCTGCCGCCCCAATTACATAAAACAACAACAACAAGATATGGACTATAAAGAGAAAATTTAAATATTCGAAAGCAAAATAAGCACATCAATGAGCCAGAAATAAGGAAGAAAGTGCAATGATAAATAGAGCTAAAGCCACAGGCTTGCCAGGCTCAGGTCTGGAAGGAGGCATAAGCAGCGGCATGCTGGGGCACCGGGAAGCATACCACATACGAGATGAGTAACCAGAAACAGTTACACTGCTTAAAATAATACACTGGGTGTGGGACATCTGGGTGGCTCAGTTGGTTAAGCATCTGCCTTCAGCTCAGGTCATGATCCCAGGGTCCTGGGATGGAGTCCCACCTCGGGCTCCCTGCTCAGTGGGGAGTCTGCTTCTCCCTCTGCCTGCTTCTCCCCCTGCTTGTGTGCACTCTCTCTCTCTCTCTCTGACAAATAAATAAACAAATAAAATATTTAAAAAAATACACTGAGTTTGGGTTACCCAGCTTGAAAAATGATGCTGGAGGAATATGTAATGCTGACCATCACCCGGGACCAAGGCTTAGGGAGTAAGGTTTATATAGGAAAGAGGAGGAAGCTGACAGCTGTAGCCAGGATAGGGCCACAATGTCTGTTGGTTGTGCTACAGGATCTGAGATACCCTAATATCACAGTGGAAAGGTTTGCACTATTCCAATACATAGTTCTGGAATAGAGACCTTAGGGTGGGCAGGATGGAGGCAAAAGCAAAACTATAAGACCCATATCCTTAATGAGAAAGAGCAAGATTAGGAAAAGGAGAAAGAGAGATTAATATGCATCAGATAAAATAAATATAATAAAACGAATATGAAAGATTCTAAACATGAAGATACGTTAATATCTTAAAAAAAGACATAGCATCAGTATTAGTTTTGTGTTGCTGCTGTAACAAATCATCACAAGCTTAGTGGCTTAAGACAACACAAATTTGTTTTCTTACAGTTGGTTAGAAGTCCAAATATGGGTCTCTCTGGGCTAAATTCAAGGTGTCAGCAGATCTCTTTCCTTCTGAAGCCTCTAGGGGAGAATTTGTTTTCTTTCCTTCTCCAGCTTCTGGAGGCACCTACATTCCTTGGCTCATGGCTTCTCCCTCTGTCTTCAAAGTGTATTGCTTGGGCCCCTGCTACCATGACCTCCTCTAAGCCTCCTTTCACACTCTTGCCTCCGTATTGTAGGGATTCTTGGAATACTTTGGACCCATCTAGATAATCCAGGATAGTCTTCCATCTCAAGATTCTTAATCACATCCAGGATGTCCCTTTTGCCGTACAGTGTAACACTTTTACAGTTTCTGGGACTAGGGCATGAACAAGGTTGGAAAGTGGGAAGCAGGGGGGATATTGATTTGTCTATAACAGCATCCATACAAAGAACAAAACAGGTTATAAAATAACTGAGAAAGACAAACATCATATGATTTCACTCATGTGTGGAATCTACAAACAAAACAAATGAATAAACAAACAGAAAGCAGAATCAGACTTCCAAATACAGAAAACAACCTATGGTTGCTAGAGAAGGGTTGGGGGACAGGCAAATGGGAGAAGGGGAGGAGGAGATAGAGGCTTCCAGTTATGGGATGAATAAGTCACAGGTATAAAAGGTACAGCATAGGGAATATAGTCAGTGATATTGTAATAGCACTGTATGGTGACTGATGGTAGGGACACTTGTGGTGAGCAGAGCATAAGAAGTTGAATCACTATATTGTTCCTGAAACTAATGTAATATTGTGTGTCAACTATATTCAAATAAAAAAAAAATTAAAAAGGTTACAAAATAAACATACACAGAAATGAATTTATGGCTACAGGAAAAAATAAAGTGAACATATTAGAAATGAAAGATATTGTCACAAAAATATTTGATAGTTTCTAAACTGGACACAGGAAAGAATTCACCCAGCATCCAGTGTAGAGAATATGCTAGAGCTTATACTAAGGCATTACGTGCTCAGGTGTGCGTACACAGGTATTGTGCATACAAGTATAGTTCAGAAGTACAGAGTATAGTGGAGAGACTCCAACGTATGCCCAAAATAAGAGGAGAAAGAAAACGAAAAGGAAGCACTATTTGAAAAAAAAAGTGGGGAATTTTCCACATTTGAAGGGAAAACGTGAGACTTCAGGTCAAATGTGTGGGATGAATATTGAGAAAAGTAAATTAAATAAATCCACACAAAGGCACAGAATAATAAGTTGCACAACATCAAAATATATATTCTGTAAATGTACAAGAGAGAAAAAGCACTGCCCCACAAAGAAATAACAATTACACTTCTGCACCTGAATTAGGAAAAAAAAAAGACAATGGAGAAATAATTTCAAAATGCTTTGGCCAAAAAACAAAAAAAAAGAAGGAAAAGAAAAAAAGGAAGTGAAAAACAAGTGTGAGGGGCGCCTGGGTGGCTCAGTTTAGTTAAACATCTTACTCGTGATTTCAGCTCAGGTCATGATCTCAGGGTCTTGAGATCAAGAGCCTTGTCAGGCTCTGTGCTGTGTGTGGAGTCTGCTTAGGATTCTCTCTCTCTCCCCACTGCCCCATCCCCAATCGTGTTTTTTCTCTCTCTCTCTCAAAAACCAAACAACCCCCCCCCAAAAAAAACACATGTGTGATCCTAGAATTCTATACTCCGACAAAATATCGATGAAGGTGCTGTACAAAATCAAGTATAATGTGTCTTGCAGCCTCATTTTCCCATCTGGGTTGACTTTTCTTTTGCAGAAGTATACTGTGTAGTATTTTTTATAGTAACATTCTATTTTTTTTGTATGTCTGAACATACATATTTCTCTGGTAACTAATCTGATGTACAGAAGGAATGAAAACATTAATGATAGAAATCAGGCCATAAGAAGAGGAGTGACTACTCCTTCCTGTGTTATGGGGGTCTTGAGTTGACTAGAGCGTATGAGATCCCAAAAGATCTCTTGACCAATGAGACTGAATTTACATGAATCAAAAGAAGTGTGTAGCATTAAAGAACCAAGGTCATGGTCCCAAGAACTTGCATTTTATTAGAATGAGTTTATGATAGAGCTGTTTTTAGAGTAGAGTCATTGTCAGATAAGCTTAAAAAAAAAAGCATAAACAGCTTGATTTCTTTAACTTGAAAGTACTATTGAAGACCCTGTGGTTCTTCACTGAATGAAAACACTTTGGATGTTATTATGGAGATAACACCAGAGAAGTTTCCTTTGGATCAAGATCAAGGCACTTTGTATGTTCTACTGACTATCTAAATGTTCATTATTTATCCAAGTTAGTGTCTCTTATAAATACTGTAGATACATTAAACTATCAAGTAGGTCTTCACTTAGGAGCCAACTCTAATCACCTGCTAGTGGCAAATTAGAGTCTTGGTTTTGGAAAGATTTTCATGCCTAATCTCAAGGCAAAGTCCAATGAGTTTGGAATCAATTATAGATAACTGTGATCAACTCACTAAAATGGAAGGAATGGCCGGGGGTCTCCTGCTTTTGTGGCCTGTGCAGCAGTTGGCTGCTAAACATTTAACGATGTTCTCTCATGGTTGGTTGGGAAGGCCTGATTTATAGCACTTGCCAATTTCCTTGGTATAAATATTCCGACTGTAGCTGACTTAGAGTTACTTGTAAATAATGACATAATTAAATTCTGAGCACAACTGGTTGTCGTTAGCTGATTTGAGCTGGTTCTAGCACATTACTGTGCTGGTGACTTCATTCTAAAACTCCATATCTGAAGTATTACCTGTTGGTCACCCACAGGTTTTCCTAGGTGAGCTAAATATGGAGATGAGAAGAGTCTGCATTTAGGTAACATTTTATAATAGTTTAAAAGAAAATAATGAAAATGGTTAAGGTCTTGAATGAAGAGTGAAGAAATCCATGTGCTTTATCCAGGAGAGGTGGCAGCTGATTGGTGATTTAATGATCTTTGTGTTTAGGGAGGGTTTTTTGATAGAGTATGGTTTCCAGTTGTTTTCCATTCCTAAGGATCAAATCCAGATAAACATAGTCTGAAACATTCCCCTTTCCCACTCAGTAATTATGCATTGCTTTAAAAAAGGTTTTGGCAAAAGTATTTTTTTCGAAGATAAACTTTTTTTTTTTTTTTTTTTTTTTTGATTGGTTGTTGGTTGATCCAGTCTTTGCACTTTAAATGCTTCTAGCCCTTTACAGTAGATGGAGAATTATGCAGTCAAGAGAGGGGTCCAAGGAGAAATTTTTGAGGCCAAATAATTCAACAGAGTTTGAAATATGGGCAGGCAGGAGCTATTTTACCCAGTCACCTGAGCTAGGAGCTCTATTCCTAACTGACCCCTCCTGCTCCCTGGCATAAAAACCATCATGCTGTTGTATGAATTCTAGTTCCAGAAGTTCTCTTGAATTTTCCCTAGCCTTTCTCTCAAATCACTGGCCCAGTTTAAGCTATTCTCTATAAGATTGTATTATGTTCTTGTTTCAGTTGAAATAAGCAGGTAGAGAATTGTTGGCCAGATGTATAAAAATTTCGCACCAATCCGACAGTTTTCCCTCAACTAACATTCTGTCTTAAGCTGTGCTTCTTGGAGGAGAGGTGGTGATTGTAAGTCAGTCCATGATGTTATAAATGTAAGATTAGATATATTTTGCACATGTTTCTATTAGTCTAGTCTAAAAGATTATACCATTTTCAAGAGGTTACCAATGATGATTGGCATTAAAATTCGTGTGTTTCAATGTTCTTAGGTTTATTTATTTTTTAAAAAGATTTTATTTATTTATTTGAGAGAGAGAGAGAGAGAGACAGAGAGCACGAATGGTGGGGAGGGGCAGAGGGCGAGGGAGAAGCAGACTACCCACTGAGGGGGGCTCCATCCCAGAACCCCAAGATCATGACTTGTGCCAAAGGCAGATGCTTAACCAACTGAGCCACCCAGGCACCCCTCAATGTTCTTAGGTTTAATTACCCTGAATCCCTTTCTTAAAATGCAGATACTATTTTCTATGAAAAAAGACGCTCCAGTTTATACAAAACTTCTCAATTCTTCTATTTCTTTTTCTCTAAATTTTGGAAATAACTTAGACTTGTTAAATGTGTAGTAAAATCCCTAATGAGAAAAATAAAATTTATAGTTCACAGACTAGGTTGAACAGGCAAACATCTGTCAACTTAGAACATTTTGTCTCAAGTAATAAATTAGTTCACAAATGATGATGGATTGAGTGGTTGTATTAATTATTTATTAATCTATTAATCCAACTCTTTTTATAGGCACTACTTTGAATGAAGCATATGTGTAAGGGATATACTGAGAAAAAAACCTAAGAGTTGATGGTCTCCTAATATTGCTAAATGCTTTGAATTGTTACATATAAACACATGTGTAGGGTAGATATCACCTGTCCTTTTCAAATGAGTAAATTGAGGCTTAAGTAATTTATTTATAGGATTTAAATGTGTCACAGTGGAGTAACAATTGGAATCCAACTCTTGCTGGCTTCAAAATCTTTCTCTGATTCCATGTAGCTTTCTGCAGAGAAGTATAATATGAAGATGTAATGCATAGTTCTTGTTTTCAAAAATTTTAGTCTAAATGGAGAAAAAAGACACAATATCAATATTACTTAGAAATATTACTTAGAATTATTACTGATTATCAATATTACTTAGAAACAATGTATTTGATTTAAAATATGATTAAAAGTAAGTAAGTGGTAATGAAAATAAATGTGTTTTTAGAGTTCAAAGGATAGAGAGATATTCTCTGTAAACTAAGGAGTTTCAGGGATTTAATTGTATTTACTGCATATAATGAAACAGCTAGTACCCCATCCATCCAACCATCCATCCGCCCGTCCGTCCGTCCGTCCATTCATCCATCCTACTGTGTTTTCATGCATCCTTCCATCCATTCATATAGCAGTAACTAATTTTTAAGGAAGAAGATGAATTTATTCAGAATTTATACAGATAGATGTATTAAAATATGATATTAAAATATGGATATTTATAATTTTATGATTGCTGCTTCTTTCCAAATGTATGCAAATCATGTATTTCTAAGATTTATACTAATAAAGACAATAGAACATAAAGTCATATCTTAAGGCTGATTTAGATTTACTACACGCACACACAAACAACTAGAAGGAAAAATCCTTTAAAATATTAAACGAAGAGAGGGATTGGATCAGTAGGATAAGAAAAGGATCAGTTATGCAGCAATACAAACACCAGCACCAAGATCTCAGAGACTCAATACCACAAAAATAACTCTGGTCCGCACACTGTCCACTTTGGGTTCCAGAGACCTACAGAGGGAACGAATTGTCTTCTTATCTCCTTTTGGATGACCTGGATTCAGCAATCTCTGACACCTGCATTTCAACACAATGCTTTACGTTTCAAGGACAGGGAGCCTGGATAATCAAGAATTGGCTCTGAAATACCTCCTCTTAGAGATGACACACATCATCACTTCCACTGACATTTTATTGGCCAAAACACAGTACACAGACATACCTAAGCCTAACCTTGGGAAGGCAAGGAAGTAGATTCAGCTGTCTATCCAGGAAATAAAGGAGATCCGTGAACATCAGTGAGCATTATTACTGTCTACCATTACAGAAAAGTGGCCAATTGTTACTGTTTAAAACCCAAAGATATGTTTACAAGGATAAAAAATATGGAAGGCATAAAAGATATTGGGGCGCCTGGGTGGCTCAGTTGTTAAGCGTCTGCCTTTGGCTCAGGTCATGATCCCAGGATCCTGGGATCAAGCCCCACATCGGGCTCCCTGCTCCACGAGAAGCCTGCTTCTCCCTCTCCCACTCCCCCTGCTTGTGTTCCCTCTTTCGCTGTGTTTCTCTCTGTCAAATAAATAATATCTTTAAAAAAAAAAAAAAGATATTTACCAGGAGAAAAACATAAACCTGGAGGTGAAATTCTGAGTAGCATTATTTTTTTCACCTTTCCTGAAGCTAACATTACTGTATTTCTAAAGCCAAACATTCCCTTTCATTCAGTGCTTAAAGTGTGTCTTGGAGAACAGAAAAGGAAACATTATATCATGCACACACATGCCGGGATGTTTGTATATATATGTACATAATACCTATATATACATTTATGTACATAAGTGCATCTTATGTTTGTATACACACATGCATACATATACATTACATATATGTGTATATGTATATATGGGTGTGTGTGTGTGTATACACACACATATATATATATACATATATATATATCAGGGTATCTATTTTTGCTGTACCAGTGCATATTTATTATAATTTTTTCTCTAACTTGTGGTGAGAATTTTTTTTTAAGTCAGTTGTTAATATATATTTTTTAAAAGTACTAGCTTCTCTTCTTGGAAATGAGAGAATAGAAATATTTTTACTGCTGACAATTGTGCCCTCAAGTGTTAACATTATTCACAAGTGTTTAAGAGAATAATTAGTTTCATTTTACTCTATCATACTCATACTATAATTATAAGATGACCTTTGTTCTATTTATACATACAAGTAGTATATTCTAGTAGGATTTTTTTGTGAAGAAGAAACACTTGATAATAGCCTAATTCCCTAACAGTATTATTGTACAATGGGTCATAAATGACCTTACCTTGGAGAAAAATTAAAAGACACCTGCATTAGAGATCAATTTCCTGATTTTCAGTTTAAATTCATCATGCTGAGCTATCCAAGGACACCTTTCTTGTCCTACCATTTGATGGAAATGATTTCCATGTGTTTTGTGATTCAACCCCATTCTGCCTTAGATAATACAGTGACATCAAACATTTCAACTCTTCAAGTGACTGGCTGACTGTGCCTTGTAAAAATTGCCTTTTATTGTCAGAGTACTCTAAATTGTAAATAAAAAGTGGACAACAAATTTGGGGCAAAAATGGTAGCACTCACATTTCAGAGTGATTTCACATTTCAAATTATTTACAAATATGACATCAAACATTAGTGGTTTTATTTCATTTTTGTATTAGAGGGATTCCAAATATGATGTGACAACCTTAACTCTGAATTTCCCTGTTTTTGTCAGTTTAATCCAGATCTTTGCTGTACAGTTCTAAACACTGCCATGCTTCTAAGTTTTAAACAAGAAACATGTGGTTAAATACATACATGCAACTCTGACAACTTGACTGTAGCTTTGCACCTAATATTTTGGTAATGCCTACATCATGGTGGTAGTTGTCTAGAAGCATCTTATTGTCCCTTTACCAGTTCTGTTAAATAGAATATTAGCAAGAAATTTATTGAAGCTGAATATTAATGAAATCTCAATTCTTTAACCCATCTTCTCTTAAAGGACAACATTTTCAGTTTTGTTACTGATTTGGTGTTAGTCACATTCAGGGTCCCTGGGCAGCTGGTTGCAGGATACTTTGAGATTCATCTCTCCTGACACACCTGCATTTGCACTGGAGTCATTAATGTATGATCTGAAACTGCAATCCTTGAAAGTTACTGTTGATAATGGGATTCAAATGCTGCCCTGTTTGATCTGCATTAACTCTTTGGGGCTCCAGAATGCTAGTATTTTTCTCTTGAACCTAAAAAAAAATAAGGTGTGTTTTTTTGTTGTTGTTTGTTTGTTTTGTTTTTGTTTTTTTTAGCATTTCATATAGAACAGATCTACTATAGATAAATTCTCTCAGTTTTTTCTTTTTATAAAAAATATACATTTAGTGTTTTTTAAAACATTTTCTTAGGATA
Organism: Phoca vitulina; assembly: GCF_004348235.1. NCBI lineage: Eukaryota > Metazoa > Chordata > Mammalia > Carnivora > Phocidae > Phoca > Phoca vitulina. Next base: position 6,531,279 of record NW_022589708.1, read on the forward strand.
TAGAATTTGATTTTGACACATTTCTTTTGTTTTGCTATCTTTCAATACTATAGAGATGTTCCATTGTTTTCTGTTCCCCATGGTTCAGATGAGAGGTTGACATCCCTTTTACATGTATAATGTGTCTTTTTTTTTTCTAGCTCCTTTTAAGATTTTACATTTATATTTGGTCTTCATCATCAATTTGATTATCATTTGCCTACCTGTTGTTATATTTAAATTTATTTGCTGAGCTTCTTGGATATGTGGGTTGATACATTTCATCTATTTTGGAAATCTGTCAGCTGTGAACTCGTCCAACATTTCTTCTGCTCCATTATCTGCCTTCTCTTTCCTGGACCGTTAATACAAATATGTTTGGCTGCATGATATTTTCCAGAGATGTCATATGCTTTTTTTCCTCTTCTTTCTCTCAGTCTCTCTCCCTCTCTCTCTCTCTCTCTTTTTTTTTTTTTTTACTCTTTGATTTTCTTTGTATTTCAAAATGTATAATTTCTATCTGTCTTCAAGTTCACAGACTTTTTCCTCTAGTATGGCCAGTCTGTTGATAGACTACTAACATTAATTCTTCCTCTTAGTATGGTATTTTTATTTCTTTCATTTACATTTGGCTTTTCTTTTTTTTAAAAGATTTTATTTATTTATTTATTTGAGAGAGGGAGAGAGAGCATGAATAGGGGTGGGGGTGAGAGGCAGAGGGAGGAGCAGACTCCCCACTGAGCAGGGAGCCTGACACAGGGCTCGATCCCAGGACCCATGAGATCATAACCTGAGCTAAAGGCAGATGCCCAACTGACTGAGCCACCCAGGTGTCCCTACATGTGGCTTTTTCATTGTCATATCTGTACTATTTCCCACTTTTTTTTTTTTCACACAAATTGTCTAGAGATCAATTATGTTAAATCTAACATAAATATCAACATATCTATCATATTTATTTTAAGTCTCCTGTCTAGTAATCTCAATATCTATATCGTATGTAGGAATGTTTTTATTTCTCTTTCTTCTCTTGACCATGTATCATATTTTTATTCATATATCTTAAAATTTTTATATATCCTTCACATATCTTGCAACTTTTATTCTAGGATGACTGTTGTGAACAAAATAACATTATAGATGGAAATCAATAGTATTTAGCTACAGAAAAAGGTGCAACCCTTCTTCTTTTGGCCACTAGTGTTGGGCGATAGAGGGTTACGCCATCTAACATGTATTTGATCTCTGGGGTTTATTTTAGTTTCCATATATTCAGTTCATTACTGGCTTCAGATTTAGCAAGTCTTAAGATCTAAGCACCAGGGAGAATCCAGATTTCTCTTTGTACTTTATAACCTAACTACTGGTTTCCTGAATAGAAGGGCATCTCTCTCTCTTTTTTACTTCCCTGTTTCCAGATTTGGGGCTTCTGGTAAGTTCTCTTTGTTCTCCATTTCCACAATCAGCTTTTTACATTCAGGAGATTCCTCTGTTCTCATGCTCTCTGTTTGTTTTCTTTCTTTATTTTTTGTTTGTTTATTTGCTTGTGTTTTTTTTTTTGTTGTTTTTAGATTTTATTTTTAAGTAATCTCTACACCCAACATGGGACTCAAACTGACAACCCAGAGATCAAGAGTCACATGCTCCACCAACTGAGCCAGCCAGGTGCCCCACTTTCTGTTTTGAGCCTTCAGAAGGCCAAGTGTACACAGTGACATCCTGGGGAACTTGTAGGTATTTCTTGCTGTTCCCCTGCCCTAACCCCAGTTTTTGGGGCAGCCTCGCAGTGGGCAAAGTCTCACATCTGTTCAGAGGGATTTCTCATGGTTATCCTCATCTGTTCCCAGTCTCAGGTGGGCTCTGTAAGTCTTACTGAGGATTATTTTTAGATCTCTTGTCTTGCCCCCAAACTTGGGTGTATAACTTGCATGCACTCAGTGACAGCCATCTGGACAGAGAGGTAAGCAGGTGCAGATCTTCTTCCCCTGGGCTTCTGCAGGCATCTAAACCACCACTGTAAACCTTATGGGCTTCTAACACAGTGGCCTGTTTCTTTGCACTCTGTTCCTTGGCAAATTCCTTCTTCTATCACTCTACCCAGTAAGAAGACAGCCGTCAGTGCTTCTTTTATAGGAAGGTTTCATTACTCTCTGTATTTTAGTTCATTTAGGTTTTGTTTGTTTTCAGGTCATCTATCTTGCTCTCCTTTTTAGGTCTCTTACAGCTTTCTCATTCCTAACCAGAGGTGAAAGCTGCTAGTTATTATTTATATTGCTGTCCACTTCTATTTATAGGAGTCATATATGAACCCAATGAATAAAGGTCCAGGAAAAAAATGTTAATGATAGATATCATACTGTCGTAAGACATGCCTTGCCTTTTCCCACCTAAGTTATGTTGCTCATTCAGTCTCATTGTGCCTGCACCTTCTCAACATGTAAGTGCTTTGTCTTCCTGGGGTGTCATCCATGTAACTAAACTTCTGGAAAAAATTTATGCGGTATCTCAAGACATGTCTGAATTTCAGTTTAAGATCCAGCTGGGAATCTCCATGCCTTACTCTTTCCATACCTCCCCCTGCACACAGTGTGTTAACAAATTTGCAGATCAAGTTATCAGGTTATCAGGGAATTTATATTGGAATGGATTTCCAAATCTTTTTTGGTTTTGTCCAAGAGGATCATTACTGTCCAGTCTAGATATTGCACAGAGAATACAGGCAAAAACATGACTGATGAAACAAGAAAAGACCCAAAGGAAAGAGTGGTGGTACAAGGAGACTGATGGTATAAGGAGACATCCCAAAGGAGCAGTGGTCAAAATAATGACTATTGGTCATACAGAATGGGGGTGATCAAGAATAACTATTTGAGCAAGGTCTGTATAATCACAGTACAACCCAAGTGGGAAACCACTGAGTGAAATTAGTAGAAATAATCACATATAGTAAAGTGTAAATAAATATGTATATTTCCAACCTAGAAATCCCTGAGGATTTCCAACCAGCTATAATAATCCTTCCCTTTTATAAGGGAGAGATACAACAGTTGCCTGCATTCTCCCACCATGCTCTGCAGGAAGCCTGCATGGTTTCCCAAATCTGCACCGTTACACCTCCCGCCATTGGCTCATGTTCTCATGGGCACTTCCTGTTCCTCATTCCTAGATATCTGCCTCATCTCTTATAATTTTGTTTTTTTTTTAAATTTTTTAAATTTTTTATTTTTTAAAGATTTTGTTTATTTATTTGACAGAGAGAGACACAGCGAGAGAGAGAACACAAGCAGGGGGAGTGGGAGAGGGAGAAGCAGACTTTCCACGGAGCAGGGAGCCCGATGCGGGGCTCGATCCCAGGACCCTGGGATCATGACATGAGCCGAAGGCAGATGCTTAATGACTGAGCCACCCAGGCACCACCGATAATTTTGCTTTTTATATTGTCTGTGCTCACTTCACCCTCAGAGACTGTCTCACTCGCTGTCTGTTTTAGAGCAACCTTCCTTCTTTCCTTCTTCCTCCCCCTCTGGCCAGCACCATTCCTCCAGCAAAAACATTAATTCATCCAGGCTTTACACACACTGAATCTCTACTGTAAATGAGTGCCTGCAAGTCTGTTTTGTCTAACAAAAGGAGAGAATCTGTTTCTTTTTTTTTTTTAAAGATTTTATTTATTTATTTGACAGAGAGAGAGTTAGCGAGAGCAAGAACAGAAGCAGGGGGAGTGGGAGAGGGAGAAGCAGGCTTCCCTCTGAGCAGGGAGCCCGATGCAGGGCTCGATCCCAGGACCCTGGGATCATGACCTGAGCCGAAGGCAGACGCTTAACGGCTGAGCCACCCAGGCGCCCCGAGACTCTGTTTCTAAAAGGAATCCAATCATCCTTTAAGTTGATCAGTTCACAGGACTACCAGCTTTTTAAAATGGCTGTCTTTTTTCCTGTCTTTCTAATTTTGAATACAATAAAGTAGTCACTGTCCTAAGTGCTGTACCTTTACCAACACATTTAATTCCCCCAAACACCATGTAAATCAGGTATTTCTACTTTATTCCATGTTTAGAGATGAGCAGAAAGGGAACTGAAAAGGCAAATAACTTGCCTGAGGTCATGTTTATAATTAAGTGTCTGACTCCTGAGCCTAAATTCCTGACCCCTTTCCTACCTCACCACATAGTTGTGAGTGAATCATTAAGCAAGCAGTGAGATATTGTTCTCAAGAAATGGCAGATAGGTATTTCATTCAGTCTGTAGCGATATCTTGTGTTTTTTCCTATATATTGGCTATTATAAATGCCAGAGACAGTATGCTAGACTAAGAGAAATTTTTGTTTTATACAATATGGCAATCTTAAAATTTCTTAAATTCTGATGGAAGATAAAAATGCCCCCTCAAGAAATGTACCCTCATATAATGAAACCCCCCAAAGTTTGTGTTTTCAGGACACAATCAAAATGATACAATAATGGCCAAATATAAAATTATGATTTTACCATTGAATTTGGTAATGAAATTAAATCCACGAAATAATTAGTTTTTCTGTGTTTCATGAGGCAGTTTGCATGTGAGTCTACTTAAAACAAATTCTGATTCTGATATGATCTGTATGACTGGATTGTATAACTGTCTGCATTTTTATAAATAGATGAATGCACAATACTTCTTACAGCTTTGTAGCTATGTAATTAAAACTATCTGTATCAGTTTGGAGAGCGTTCAGTTACAAGGAAAAGAAAACCTTATTCACAGTGTTTTAAACAAATGAGGGTTTATTTTTCCCAGGATACAGGCAGATTTTGACATTAGATTAGTAACAGTGATGTCAACGCTATCATATCCTAATTCCCTGTCCTTTTCCAGAGGACTGAAACACAGTGGTCTCTCCTGCTTTAGCCTTCATGCCCAAATCCAAAACAAGAAGAAGAGGACAGGAGAAAGGGTCACTGATTCTGCTTCATCAGGAAAGTAAAGAGCCTTCCTAGAAAGCCTTTTAGCAGTTTTCATTTATATCCCATTTATATCTTACTGGCAGAGCCTGGGTCATTTGGCCATGTCTAAGTGACAGGCTTGGAAGGTGGGAGCATGAGCATCATCTGTGGCTGAGCCAGTCGTCTCCCATCTGTTAGGTGTGTGGGGGGGGTGATATCGGGTAGAAAATAAATAGTCATTGTATTACCTGATTTTGGAAATTCACTATGAAAAGTTAGATATTCAATAGTTGTACTGGCAATTCAATCCAATATATATGTCTGTTGCTGTTTAAAGGGATAAAAATCAATTTAATATCTACAGCAATCTTTTTTTCCCCCAAGTTTGATGGTAATATTGTCTATCTTTTAAGTCTCCTATTAATTTTGTTGTATTTTTATCAATTTAGAAAAAAAGCCAAGAGTCTCTTTATTTCCTGACCACAAGTGGAAATATCAGATTGTAGTAAAATCATCAATGTTCCTTTCATCATCCAACTCCCCTCCCTCCACCCACATGCATATTCAGGAATGGGAATAGTGTTGACATCCATGGAACTTAGAGCAAATACCAATGCCAATCATGTCTAAAATATAAACACATTTCAAATTTATGTGAATTTTAAACAATCTGTTTTCTTTGGCTTGTAGAAAAATTACCAAATAGCATATTGCATTAAGAACAAAATGTTCTTTAATCAGGATCAAATTATGATCTTATAGTACTAACACATAATTATATAGATAGAATATTGAAGTTTATAATCATTTTCTTTAGACAAAACATCCAAAGACGCCAGTGTTTCTTTGCTAAAAGCTATTTTCTAGTTCATTGAATAAATGTAAATATAAAGAATTTGGTTTTATTAAGATTAACTTTAAGTTTTTTAGTTCTGGATGCAAAGCATAGAAAAAAATGGTAACTACATCTTGGTTTGATGGTTTGAAAAGTCTGGCATAATTTAAAAGCAACTTTCGATCTGGCTGGTACAGTAAGCAAATGGAATTAGAAGAGATTTGGTGTCTGTTTCTTGATATGAATGATTATGATTAGTATGATTTCATTGGTTTGCTTTTATTACTGTTTTTACTGTTTTTGGTATATCTGTATGGATATGCATAAAAGGTAACATTTCTATCCTATTGTGGCTTAACAAATAAAATAAGAACTATGTATATTATTACCTACTCAGCAGCCTCCCTTTTGCTTCCCTCACCCTCCTCTATGTAACCATGTGTTTATGGAAGATGACATTATCCCCAGTCCATGGGTAACTTCAACTACCTGAAGCCATTCAGGATAACCCCCTTTTCTGGAGGATTTCTCAGAGAAGATTCCTTTTGGCAAATAGAAGGACGTGGTAGGGGAACAGTTCGTGTGCCAGATAGAGTCATGTGCTCATGGAGTGGCTGGAAGTTTGGAGCCCATTGAGAGCATGAGGGCTGCAGATGGTGGTGCAACCAGGCAGCCTTTGAACCACCCTACTTAGGTTGTTTTAGTGATGAGATAGGACATGTTTGCCTCATTGCAGAATTGTTTTCTCTTATTTGTAGCTCAGTGCACCCTGACCAATACAATTGGGCCATATTCAAATATTCTTAAATCCCTGTCCATTCAAGTGAAATATAGGTTTTTGTTGTCTAGTGATTAAAAAAGTGTCCCAAGCAATACTGTGTATAAGTTTTTGTGTATGTCTGTGTTTGTGTGTGTGTTATCTTCTTAAGTAATGCTTAGAAGAATTTTGCTCTGGATTCTAATGGTAACCCTACATCCTGACTATTTGATACGTTTTTTAGGATCGAATAATGTCACAATGAATTCATATATGTATGACTATTTGTCCATATGGATTTATAGACCTTACTTTGTTCATAAGGTGTACATGTTAAGTGATATAGTTCTTTTGATATTGATATTTTGTAAAAGATGTTTTTGAGTTGTTAAATAAAGAAAATAATATTATAAATAATCAGCTTACTATAAGGTTTATAGATAGTCTTATTTGGGTATTGTCATGTTGTTTCATACCTCATAATAACTAATTATCAATAATTTTTACCAATTACTCTCTTTTTCCAGAGGGCTAGTAAGACATTCTCGACCAAAATATTAGTACAATTTCTGGATAATTGACTTACTTTCAGGCATTTCTAAAATAAAATTTGTAAAAACCCCAAGAAAAAAAGGAACTTTTAAAAATATGAATTGATGTAATTTTACCTAATATGGAAGATTGGGAGAATGTCTTTAATACAGTATTTTAAATGTCCAAGTTTATACATCTGAAATTAATAAAATCAGGGCAATTCATAACATGTGATCAGTCTTATGCCACACATGGTCCTGAAAGCGTAAGAGCACATTAAAGTCATTTCTAGTGGGTCCTAGCTATACCCGTCAACCCTTGGGTGACTTCACAAATTCTGCATAATGCATGTCAGACACCCAGGGGTTTGTGGGTCTAGCTACACCATGTTCCCTGGGGATTCTTTTGAAGAATCCATAGAGTTGTAACTTGTCTTAAGACATATGAGACTGATGTTGAGAAAAACAAACAAAAAAAGAAATTCAAGTGCACTTTCCACTGCTTTATGAAAGGGTTGTCCTCAACCTTGAGTAAGTAGTCTGCCAGTGGGGCAAGGTGAACTGACTATATTCTCTGCTTCTCTCGTGCTTGGTTTTGACATTCCCTTGGTGTCAGGAAATTCTCCCCTTGAAGCTGCAATTGCTCACGTTCAAGTTTAAGCATATTTCCTCCTCTGGCATCAGTGAGGAGAGGGTGCAGCCCGTCACCATCTTCTACACGCCTTTTCTTCAGAGGCCATGATCCTACTTCAGAGACTCAAACAGTTAGAAAGGACCTTGCAGTCGTCCCATCCTTTCTCTGCCTTTAGACAAGACTCCTCTTTAACCATCCCCAACGATGAGCAAATCCATCCTATTTTTAAAAGAGATCAAGAGAATCTAATCAAAGCCTCCAATGCTCACATAGTCTTCTGATGAAAAGCCCTCACTTTCAGGGAATCATCATCATTATCATCAAAAGGCATTTTCTAAACACCCACATGTGCAAAATATGTGTGTCTATTCAGACCCTAATGAGGACCCAAGAGGCCCAGAAGAAGGAGGGAAGGAAACTGCGCAAGTGCACTGTCCACATCAGGCTCTCTCCAGGCACCGAGGGAGTCTAGCTTACGGCACAAACACACCTACCAGCAAACTCATCAAAAGCAAATTATTTTTAAGAGACATTCCAGAAACCCCAGAGGATTTTCATTTTTTATTTAGGAAATGTGCCTTATGTTTAAAGGATATAGCCATTTAATTTCCTTCTGTTTTAAATACTAGGACTTACTAATTACTGTCACATTCAAGTCTTGTACCTTAAGAATGAAGAACATAAACACGCAGTGTATTAAATCTGAAACAAGTATGCATTAATTTAAAGTCATAACATGCACAGCACACATAATACTGAATCGACTGCCTCTATTTTAAAGTGAGTGGGGAAAAAAGCTATCTTTAAAAACTTTCAGTTCTCTTCTTCCTGTTTCTGGTGCCCCTTTCATGCTTCTGAGAGTCAGAGCTGAAAGGCTGACCTCAGAGTTTCAAAACTCCCTGTCTTGGGCTCAAGCTCCACATTGGGTGTAGAGCCAACTTTAAATAAAAAAAAAATCCTAAGCCAACTTTTGGGGCACCTGGCTGGCTCAGACCATAGAGCCTGAGACTCTTATCTCTGGGCCTTGAGTTCAAGCCCCACCCATATTGGATGTAAAGCTTACTAAAAACAAAAACAAAGCTCCCTGCCCCAGGCTGGAATGTCCCTGTGTCCTTCAACTTCATTTCCAGTCAAGAAATAACCATTCTCTGAAAGTTACTGATTTCTGCTATATTTTAACCAAATAGAGCAATTTACTTGCCAGTGAGCCTTCTCTTAATATACAAACATTTGTTTAAAGGAAAAATCGTTGATTCCTATTTACCCGTCAAATGGGCTGGCTGTTGAGGTGGGAAGGTTTTGAACCAGGGTGGTCCTCCAGGTTTAAGCCTTCTGCCCAGGAAAGAAGCACACTGCCTGGAATCACACATCATCCATATTCTCCTCTCTCACCTTTGTGGTTTCCCCAGCTACACCCCATTGCTTACGTCTGCAAGAAGCCCTGTCTAACTGTGAAAGTAATCACAGTACTCAGAGATCAGGAGCTGGCAAAGCGCCTGCAGATCCCTGAAGGGGCCCTAATAGGGTGTGCATGGCACCCCAAAATGTGTGCTACACAAGTATAAGGGGTTGTTTTGATGACAGTTGCTATTCGTTTTGGTTTGATTTGTGAGTGCAGCCGCCAATTCATTGCATAGTCCCTGTACCATGAGTGGCTGGTACTGTGCGGCAAGACTTTACCAGAAACATAAAATATGTTTATAGAATATGCAATGGTATTGGCATATAGCTATTTTTATTTTACTTTACAATAGATATGTCCATTCTGTTCCTTAAACTTACTCAAAGCTTCAAATATTTGCTACCAATGAATAAAATACCAAAATCTTTTGGAGGAATGGTAGACTTCCCTATTCGTATTATTGAATATCTCTTCTATTTGAAAGAAAAGAAAGTAACACGGAATGCTTTCATACGTTATTACATTTAAACCTTCTAATTGCATTTCAAAGTATGAATATTTATTCTCATTTTTTTTCCCCCAAGAAACTAAGCCAAAGAAAGGATTCCTTTATGAAAACCTGAAATCAAATACAGACATCTCTGGTCCTGAAGTGTGTGTGTGTGTGTGTGTGTGTGTGTGTGTGTGTACAATCATGTAATTAATTTGGTCTAAGAATCATCAAAACTAAATAAATACTAGATTTCTAGAATTTATCAAAAACAAACAACCACCTCCCCCCCCCCAAAAAAAAATAACAAGCAAACCCTGAAGATTCACTGTTTATGCTTTATTTCCCAATTGCAATATGCGGGATGGATGTTTTCATTTCCAGATAAAATCAGTGCATTCTCTTTTTGATCTTGTGTTTTTTTACAGAAGTACATCTGTCATTAAACATCCTCAAATTCTTTCCAGTGGCCTCCAAATGCTTCCCACTGTTCATCAGTACTCTTTCTCATTCTTGGGCACTCTCTCGCTCTTTAAAGTCTGTGCTTATCAGTGGCTGTGTATTAGTAGCATATGAAGTCCCTTATCACTGTGTGTCAGTGTTCCTTCCCTCTGTGCCATAGGCTGAACACTGATCCTTTGATTGCAGTTCCCCGACAGCATCCAGACATCGCGAGTACTGCTTGCGGTGTTTTGCTGAGAGTCCGGAATCTTCACTTATTCAGCTTGACCTGAGCCTGAGCCTCGGGGCTAGTGTTGCTCACGTTACTAGTATCAGAGAGCTCTGTACAGGAAGCGAGAGACCCGCACCTGCTCTGTGACTAAGCCCTAGTAGAGATAGGCACTATCTGTTTCACATAACAAAGTAGGGGCTCGACTTTTTTTTTTTCTTTTGTTCTATAGGCTGCAATTGTAGACCTAGAGTAAGATTAAATGACAACTTCTTTTTCACCATACCATGATCACCTATTTAGGATACCAAAAGTTAAATCTATATGTATCTATGAAGAAACTTACATAAAAAGAGATTTTTAAATACAGAATATTGGCAAAAGGAATTCATTCCTCTCGGTATAGTCTATTTTCCATACCATAATTATTGATCTTAACTATTGGCATCAACCTCTATAAGAGAAAAAACATTGCGAAGACAGGGGACTTAAGACCCACTTGAAATCTTCAAAAGGATACCCCTTAAGGTAATACAATTCCATGAGAACAGTATAGTATTTATCCTAGATATTTCTATTAATCAATATTGATGATGATTATGAATCACTGTTTAGCTCAGGTGTTGGTCCCACAAACCTGAAGTAATTTGGCTAATTCAGAAGTACAGAGTTAATTCAGACCAGTTCCGGCTCTGTCACTTCATGATTAAGCAATTTGGAAAAAATGTCAGGAAATATGAAATGTCGTCTTCTAAAGGAACAGGTAAGTTCATGGGTACAGTTGTACCACTGAATTCTATAATCTATGGAAAATACTGGGAATTCTCATCTTTGAGAATAAATGGGTTGAATGAATTCAATTATCTCTATTACTCAGTTTGTTTATCAGTTTTGTTATGTGCAAAGAAAAGCAGTGGGTGTGTTGCTTAAAACAGTTTCACAAATTAAAAACTTTAACCAAAGTCATATCTTCTTCTTACGTAAATGTACCTAAGTGTGTGAGATCATTTTAATCCTCATCTTTTTTTTGTTGTTTTGTTCCATCCTGTTAATGATTGTAAATGGACTCCAAAGTATAAATATAAGGAGAATAATAGGTCATTGTAAATTTAGGTGGCCTCCACAATTGATAGTGGAATGATATTAAGAAACTTACCTCATTCGGTGTTAATCAGATTAATCAGCATGGTACTGCAGGTCTGCAGAGCTGGAAGAGAAGGTCTCTCCAGGTTTATTATGTAGATTCTTCCTGGTCCTCAGTTTAATCAGCTGCTGGGGCTGATACCATCCATGGAACAGATTGGGTGATTGGATTCTTTTATATGTAATTCTGAAAATAGAGCCCTGTGGTCTTCTTGGACACTTCTTAAATGTTTGTGGTCAGCCAGTGTAATATTCCTGTGCAAGCAGTACACGCTGTTCTTGTACTTACACGAGCAAAGTCAAATCTGGACAACGGATCCATTACCTCGGAAGAGGATCTGGTAGGTTTTACAACATTTCAGTGCCAAGTCCATTGATTTTAAAAGCCTCCTTTGTTCTCTCACCATCACTGCTTCTTGTAAAAACTGGATTTGAGCAAGATACATTTAATTAATCAAATCCATGAGGCAGTCAAAACATTGTTTCTCTTGCAATGAAAAGGAAAAGCATGATATCACAAGTGGATGAAAATGGCGTATGTAACTCTGCTTCTCTGAGTGGGTTCCGGTGCATACTTTGTCTTGAATTTTCCCAGCTCGAGAGGCTCTCAGACGTTTCACGGTATATGTTGCTGTGAAGCTCCATCAAAATTCTGATTTTTAACAGGTTACTCTCTACAGTTGCACATACCTGGCCTTCAAAATAGGGGAAACCAAAACCCACTGAAGAATAGACAAACTATTATTAGTCCTTGAGGATTTCAAAAATCAATGATCCTGCAGAAGGAGAAGAAGCCATTTATCATCACTCTGTCTCTTTGATGTCAAGGGAAAAAAAATTGCCCATAAAATCTCAGCTGGTATTAGCAGCTTTAGAATTTACAAAGCATTTTTCCATTCCGTATTTCAGTTAATTCTCACAGTGTCTTCGCAGTCAATATTAATATTGCATGCTGTGATTGACCCATTTGAAAGCTGAGAAATTGAGGGTCAAAAATGTATGTCATCTTCCTAAGGACGTTCAGCTGCTAGGTGATTATTCTAGGATCCCATCTCAAAAAAGATTGAGAGTTAGATATTTTTTTCCTTCCCATTACAATGCGTGTCTAACATGAAATCTAATTATGAATTGGGGAATAATCTTTATTTACATTGCTGCATTCAGAATATATCTAAAAAGTTTCTAAAAGTGGTTTGTAAATACTCTTTTATTTGAGTAAAATGAAGAGTAAAACGTATATTTTTATTTGCTCACTAGAAACAAATACAAACCCTCTGGGTCAATACTTTCCCAATGATCCTGTAGTTTGAACAAGAATATTATTCAGATGACTTGAAATTGGGCATAATTATTGAGTTGAACCAAGTATGCATTACGGTTTTCAATCTTCACACTCTTGACTTTGGGCTGAGTAAGACTTTGTTGTAAGAAGCTATCCTGTGCATTGTAGGATTTGCGCATTCTTGCCCTCTACTTACTAGATATCAATAGCACTCCTAGCTGTGACAACACCAAATAACTTCAGATGTTGCTAACTCACCCTGAGTTGAGAATCATTGGTCTACCTTAATGTAACTGGCAGGACAGGTGCTCTCTTCTAATATCACATTCGACAATTGGAAGGATTTGTCGTAAATCAGCAGTGGCATTAATCTATTCATAATGGTGTTACAGTGGATACATTGGATGCTATATAATTTCCTAATCTAATTCTGTCTGTGCAGTAGACCAAATTAACACAGTTCCAGACACAGACATCTCTTCTAATCTTGATCCACTCTTACTCGAAGTGAAGATCTTTAGCTTGTTCTGCTTTCTCCAGGTATATCCCATTGGGAGACGACTTATCCCTCACATTTTTGGACATCTTTCAAGTCAGGCATTGACTGCCCTTTTGTTCTGGACTATATTTTCAAGGATGTTTATATAGTGAACAGCTTGAGAAAAGAGAGATGGTGTCTCCTTGTGGAGCAAAAGGTAGACATTCTTCATCCACATTATAAAAATTCAGATTCCCTGAGCTCAGGTCCTCTCCCAGAATGTGACCTCCTGTGAATACTGGTTCCATCTGATCCTATTCATGTTGTTCTGTGGGACTGAGATCTGGGGAACCAGGACAAAATGGTCATACTCTGGCTACTTCTATTGGTGGGAGAAATAAGCTGTCTTTTATGTCATACCCAGGAGCCTCATTGTCTCCTATCAGCATCTGTACAGCTGTGGGCCGCCTCAATTTTTATTTTGCAAGTTAATCAAAATATCAAACCCCTCACATTTCTTGACAATCTATCCCTTTGACATAAATGGACAATTAAAGGCTGTTCATTCCTCAAAATATTAACTTATGCATATATCATTTCAGTACACTCTTCATGATTACATCACATGCAATTTCTTTTTGCACCTGTTTGAATGGACATTCTTAAAGAAGTCATCCCCTGTAACACATAAATTTTCCTTTTTATTAACAATGCTCTCATTATAAAGGAGAGGCTCTTCTTTGTCTAAACAAAGGTTTCATTTCATCTTACGGATATCACAAAAGATCTGATTCAATGCATTTCATCCTTGCTACATCGTTTAGGAAATGAAGGCTTCCTTTTTTCAGTCAACCCCTAACAGCTGCATTGTCTCATTTGTTAATAATGTTTGGTGTTAATCTTACCAAAGATTTATTATTTTTCTACTTTTAAATAATTGGACATCTGGGGAAATAGAGTTTAAAAAAATATGCCAACCTTTTAAGCAAGTCACGTTGGAACAGATTTTTATTAATGGGGAAAAAAAAGTATCACTTGAGTGGTCTCCTGGATATGTCTGTCCTGTGTCAAGATCACAGGATCTTTCGTCTTTTTTCTTGGGGCTCTAGGTTAGGGGATAACTCATCTGCGCAAAGATCTCAAGGGTCTCCTGCAAGCAAAATGATTGTGATCTTCACAAAGTTTGGGAAATTGATGGAATGGACTGAAGCTATATCTGGAAAAGTAATTCCAAGAATACAACCCAGAAGCTTCCAGAAAACTCACCAAGAGCATAGCAAGAGTCCAGAGTGATACTTAATTTAACATCTGACTCCTAATTCTGTCTGGTCCATGGCATTGCTGACTCTGGAGAATTCAATTACCACCCACTCTGGCACAATACCTTCTTTGAAAGATAAATGCATGAGCACTTGCGTGCACATTCTTAAAGTTTTGATCGTGGAACCCAAGTATGTGGCAACTCTTAATCTGTGGAAGCAGAAAAGCCAAGTGATCTTCAGACTGTGTGGATCCCCATGTTCAGTAGCAACACTGCCTGGCAGGACTAGAGGCCACTGTTAAAGTAGGTAAAGATAAAAGAATTCAACTACCTTCTCTCTCTTAAAGATGAATGATTGCCAGGGAATGAGTTGACCCTGGGGTTCTTGTACATCATGGGTCTTTGTTTGGTTTGTTGCTTGGTTGTTTTCAGAGAAATGGTAATGATATCAGGTAGGAGAAATAAATTGATTATTAGTAGAATTAAAGGAATACAACCATGAACAGTGTTATGCTGACTTCTTTTTAAATTTCTACCCTATTCTCTCATCTATTTATCACATTCTTTCATGGAATTTTATGTGAGATACTTCAAGCTTAAATAGATCAGGTTAGTTTTTAATTAAATGACTCTACTATCTTTAATATATATTAATTTATTTTTATGTATTTGGTAGGACATTAAAGATTTTGGTAAGCAAATTTGACCACTGCAGGAATATATATTATCTCAGTTCTAAAGGTAGGATATTTTCATTTATGACTGCATTGTTGCCTGACAAAGGTATCTGGAAAAAAATCATAATTGTAATGATTGATATCTTTTCAGAATGGATTCGTCTGTAAAAATACATTCATGGACAGTGATATCAGAGTTGGATTATACTTCTTAAACACAATGAAGAAGAATTATCAATATTGGCAGTTGTTAATAGATCATCAGTGATGTGAAACAACTAAATAAAATCAAGAATGGAGAATGACCCCATTTAATTGACACTTCTGGGAAGTTCAGGTAGGTGTCTGAAGTCATTGAAGGCACTGGGCACGTTACCAGATGGTATAACCTGTATTTTTTTCATCTCTGTAAGCCTGAAGTATATGGTATTTTAAATGCTTCCTTTATGTATTGCATTAAATCAGGAAGTCATGGCTTGGCTTGGTGTGTGAGATGGCAGTGCAAGCAGCATTGTGGTCTGAGTGCTATGGCGTCCTTGGTCACCGTGTGTCTATGACCCTGACATACAAGATCCTGATATGTAGATAAGGGGTCAAGTCAGAGAATATAACCTTTGCTCAAAAAACTTTTAAGTTTTCATTGATTTTTCACTCATTATTTGTCTGTTACCTACTTATTTTATCAGTCCTAAGCTGATGACCGCTTACATTTATAATGAATTTTCAGTAATAGAAAACTCATATTAGTTTTAAATAAACTTTGTAAATCAACTCATATAAATGAAAACACAAATAGTAAAAAAAAAAAAAGGAAAGAAAAGAAAGCAAAACCAAAAAGAAGTCTTAGTGCTTGGATGTGACCCAAAAGGACCATTAAAGTTGTAAATTTTCCCATTAAATTGATAACAGTGTAAGCTGTTCTCTCTATCAGTGGAAATGCTCCCATAATTCTGAGTAATAACATCCCTTCCAAGTGGCCTTTGTTACGTTGATTCTGGCTTTCATGAGCCTGAGCACATTTTTTATTTTGAGGAGTGTGTTGATGGATGGTACTGAATTGGAGGGCTACCCAGTTCTAAAGGGATTCTTTGCTGCTTCTGGCTGTTACGATGCCTTTTTGTTCTCTCGATTTTGCTTACTTAAGATAATGAACTTTCTCAGCAGATGTACAACCTGAGTGAGTTCTCTTTTTCCAGCTATCATAATGATCACAGAGCTCTACACTCCGTTTTGTGTGATGCCCTTTATGACCGTTCAAAGTTGGTATTCAATGCATAACCAACAATAGGAACAGAGTGTTTTCCTGTGGTACAAATTGAAGCTGAGGACAGAGCTCCACTCTCCATGAAGCCATTGGCTCCTGTAAGGTAATGACTTCTGCCCTCAAGCTAGGGTTTTATCGGGGAGGTGAGGGGAGGGCACAGCAGGACTACTCTACGCTGGTTCTTGACTGAACTCCAAGAACACAGGTGCTGACTTTGTCACCCACACATGCAGGGCACTTTCAGCGTCACTTTTTGGATACTCCTCAGCCACTTCTTTCCTAGAAATAGATCTGAAATCCCCAAGCAAAATGAAGGCTCTCAGTTTAGATACATTGCCTCCTCATTTTTATTGCTTGATGTTCTTTTATGTTCTTTATCTTATATCACACACACACACACAACAGAGAGCCACATGTATTTTTCTAAACTCTTTAAATGTTCACTGTAGAAATCATGACACTTTTCCCCTAAATACTTTAAAACTCCTCTCCTAAGAATAAGAATATGCAGTTAGATAACCAAAGTGCTTTTAATCACATATAAGAAAATCAGTAATAATTTAATAATACCGTCTAATATACACGTTTACCCATAGGTTTGTCTTCTTCGTTCGTTTGTTTTGGATCCAGAATGAAAATCAAGGTTTATGCATTTTTTGTTTATTTGTTTTATTTTTCTTTCTCTTTAGTCTCTTTCAGTGGAGAATGGCTTTTTGTTTGTTTGTACAGTGACTTGGTTTGCTTTGGTTTCCAAAACAGGGACTTTTTTGAAGTCTATAAGAGTTGTTGCTACAATGTCCTGCATTCTAGATATGTCTCATTGTGTCCTTATGTTTACAGTCAAATAAAACATTTTTGGTAAGAATACTACATAGGTGAAATGTGTACTGAGGGCATTGTAACAGGAGGTACATAATTTCGTGGTGCCCACTGTTGGTGGGATTGTTAAGTTTACTTGGTGACTCTGTTTGACGACGTGGTTACAGTGGTGACTGCCAGTACCTCCACTGTGAAAGTACGTTGTTTGGTGGGGGGGGAGGCAGAGGGTAAGAGAGACGTTGTTGCCCTGTGGCAGTGTGAATGTCCTTTATCCCCAAAACTTCCACCCAGTGGCTTTTAGCATCGAATGGTTGGTTCTTGCCAAAAGAAGTTATTATTGTGGATTGAAAAAATGGCGTTAATTTCTGATTTTGTCATATCCTTCATATTCATTAGCTGGCATTCTTCTGTAAAATTTTCCCTTCTCTTTAATTTTTCTTCTTTGAAAGTTTTTAATTTGTATCCTTAAAGTATTTAAATATTTTAAGGCATCTTGAAAATTTTAAAAGAGATGTACTAAAGTAGGATATTTTCTGTAATGTCTATGAACATATGTCTTGGTAAACATAGACAAATGCGTATTACGTGAAGTCATACAAAAATATTTTAATTTATAAAAATGTAATTTTTCTTTTTTTTTTTCGAAGTAAGTTTTGTTAAAAGTAGAAAGAGGTAAAATCTACCATGCCCTGGGTTTCAATTTTCTGTTCGCACTAAGAATTGGATGTCTATAGAAATGGATTATTCATTCAACCTTTCCTGAGGACCTGCTATCTTCAAGGCATGATTTTGCTGTAAATCTGATGAAACTTGTGTTTTTACCTCTACTCATTAAATAAGAATTTAAAAATATATAAAATCTATATTATATATATATACACATACATATATGGCATATGTATATATATATATATATATATATATATATATAATTTATGATATTTGATTTTATATATACACATGCACATATATATGTGTATTTCCCCAAGCAGTCATATGGGCTGAAGGCCAATAAACACAAAATTCTCCTGGTCGCAGGTGACCATGTCACTTGCACTTATAATACATTTTTTATTCATGGAATTTAAATGAAGTCAGCAGAAAGTCCCATGGAGATCCACATGATTGAAGATAGTACATAGTACACCCAATAGGTTGATTTTTTTTTTTTATTGAGAATTGATTGTTTCCCCTGAAAAAGTTTCTTTCCATAAAATTTAAAATATAATTTTAACTAATGAAATGGAAAGGTAGTTGTACCCATCCTGCAGTGTAGTATCGTCTTTCTATTGGACTTATGTGGCATAAGTATACTTGTATATATAATGAAATAACATTATAAATACAGGAGAAAAACATCTCCTTATTTGATTATCTTGTTAATATTTTTTTGCTTAATATTTTGGCATCTTTTGGTGAATTTCCTGAATGAGTTACAAGAATTTACATAGCCTAATCTAATAAGAGATATTTATAGCATATGTAATAATAAAGATATACACTTGGCGACTTGTATAGCGATACCAACTCTTGTTTGTAAAAGTTACTAGTAAAATACTTAGCAAATGTAGCCCATGGAGATTCTGCAGTGAGAGACACATGGCCTTAATTTCCTCTCCACAATTTATTAGCTCTATGATTTGGTCAAGTTGCTTAGTGTCTCTGAATTTCAGTTTTCTCATCCATTAAGACGGGGTGCTAATGGGACACTTGGGTGGCTCATTCGTTAAGCGTCTGCCTTTGGCTCAGGTCATGATCTCAGGGTCCTGGGATCCAGCCCCGCATGGGGCTCCCTGCTCCGCGGGAAGCCTGCTTCTTCCTCTCCCACTCCCCCTGCTTGTGTTCCCTTTCTCACTGTCTCTCTCTCTCTGTCAAATAAATAAGTAAAATCTTTACGAAAAAGGGGGGGGGGCGGTGATGATGCATAACGAATATTTTGACAGGCTATTAAAGGCTAGAAATTATACATGTAAAGAGCTTTCCCATAGTAGGTGTATTAGCATTCTCCAAAGACATAGAACTCGAAAGATCTGTGGGGCTGGCATGTGTGAAATCTGCAGGGCGGGCTGGCAGAGGGTAGACCCAGGGAACATCTGATGCTGCAGCCTGAATCTGAAGGCTGTCTGGAGGCAGAATTCTCTCTTCCTTGGGAGAGGTTAATCTTTTTCTCTTATGGTCTTCAGCTGACTGGATAAGGCTCGTCTATGTTATGGAGGGTAATCTGTTTTATTCAGAATCTATTGATTTAAATGTTATCTCATCTTAAAAATACTTTAATAGCAGTATCTGAATTGGTGCGTTTGATGAACTTTCTCGGCACTCTGCTCCAGGCAAATTGACATATAAAATAAACCATCAGAGTAGATCTGCATTGAGAGGTACCTGCACAGAATTCTCCTTACAGGTCCTGAGGTTTGTCTGGAGAGGCAGATTCTCTACTTCTTCCTGGCAGTTGCTTGGATAGCGTCTCCTCTGGGCTCTTCTTACTGTTGTTTCTTAGGTATTTCCATATGAATAGCACTGTTTAGGCCCTTGGTGCTCCTGGCTCCCAGTGTCCCAGAGCCACCACATGGATAGTGACACCTGACACTATCCAAAAGGGGGAAGACTCCTCTCTCCCATTCTTTGTGCCCTTGTTCATCACCTGTACCCTAAAATAGCACTTATTTGCCAGAGACTCCAAAATCCATCACGGAAGTAGCCACTCCAAACTTCTAATTTGTCCTTTCTCTCTATTGAGAAAGAAAGAAAGCTCAAAACAGTCCCTCAAAGAAAGGACAGGGATGGCTTCATTACTTTTGGGTCTCCCCTGGGGCCTCAGACTCCTTTATCCGCTCTCAGACAATCCATCCCTTGCCCCACAAAAGACCAACAGATGGCATAATTCTTCCTGTGAATCCATCAGTGCGTGCAAATAACTTTAGAGATGAATGATCCCAAATTCCCTATAACCAGACTCAAATTCTAGCTGAGCTCAGTTGATTCGCTTTTAAAAATAATGATTCTATTTATTTTATAAATAAATGCCAGGTAAACTGAGAGATAAGTACTGGTGTTATAATTCACTTTAAAGACTATTCTGAGTTGCAAAGCAATTTGGACTGCGTATCTACACCCTTTACTTAGAGAATCCACATTTCCTCCAAACTTTATCTCATTCCACTCAGGAAACCAGCTGGGTATCTTCATTTTTTCCTCCCATCCAGTGTTTTTATTATCATGTTCAAGGCTTTTGATTAAGTTGGCATTGTGAGAAACCTTTTCTATTTTCTTTCATGTTTTTCTTGACAAGTCTGCATCAGTAATTCTGGCTGGTACTGCAGGCTCGTGTTTTTGGGTGCGTTCATTTATCACACAGTGAGTCACTCTGTGGTTTCCTTTCCACTTGACTCTGGAGGACACCCACAGAAACATTATAGGAATGCAGGGTTGCGGCAGATAAATTCTTAGGCTGGGTCTGCACTGTGTCTCCACAGCTGATCTGCCCTACACAACATCATCTTTGAACAATAGAAGGTAACAGCGAGGGATAGAAGTGTGGGCTCAGATAGAACAATGCTTGGTCACCCAGAATATCCACCCTACCTTTAATCTGAAGCCAAATATTCTCACAAAGTTATTTTTTTGTGGCTTCTGTCCTGGTCCCCTAATAGTGAAGTTTTTGTATCTGGTACTTCTTTGTTTTTTTTAATTTGTTTATTTGCTTTTCCTATTTCCTTTTTCTTAAATTATAAGCCTCTGGGTGTTTTATTTATAAAGTGATTCTCAATTTCTACTTTCTCTAGGCTTTCTTAACCATTTGTGGTTTTGCTGAAAGGGAAGAAGAATCTACAAAAGATTTTTCCATGAAAGAATCTTTTTACGACATTATGTAGAAATATAATAAAATGAAATTAATTATTGGTATACCTGATGTACATTGATCAATGAGATTCATTCATCTGAATATGTTTGTACAAGGAAACCACTAGGAAACAGAAATTATATGGCATTTCTGACTCATGTTTCTCGATTTAAATGTTAACAGAGGACCTGCTATCTGGAACGTCTAAAGTTCTTCACAGGCAAACGTAGGAGCTGCTCCAAATGTTTATGGAAGCAGCATAATTCTTTCGAATCCCATTTTTCTTGGAAACCTAATCTGTCCTAAGCTAACCTAACATATAAACACAAGCACGAGAGGGAACTTTCCTCATTAAAGTGGGAAGAGGGTAGCGTGAGCCAGGTCCCACCTCATCTGCCTCCTTCCAAATATGGAGGTGGAACTCACGAGTGGGAATGCAGAGAGAAAACGATCCATCCACTGCTCTCTCCCCTACCTACCAAAAATGCTGGAGGGTGGTTTCTAAATCAGCTCTTGGAGGCTTCAGAAGGGTCTCAGCAAAGGTTCTCCTGTGGGCACTTTCCGGCCAATGCCTGGAGATGAGCGGGCTGCCGCAAATACTAACCTGAACATGAGCACTGGCTCCGACCTGTGCTCATGTTCCGACATGGAGGGAGACCTTGGAGGGAGGGCTGCTTTTTCTCTTTGATCTCATTAAAAAAAAAAGTATTAGTGATTAAGTCTAGATTCCTTCTCGCTTCAGTTATTTTCTTGCATTTCATGGATAGTCAAATGCTTAAGAACAAAATTGATGGCCCTTCCTTCAAAATTGTTGACTTTTGGCTTATAAGGTTGGTAGAAGTGAGCATGTATATTCTTTGTTCTGAAGGCAGACTTTATGTGTCTATAGGGAGTAATATACTTTATCCTGTTTTCTCATTCTGCATGTATCTGAATAAGGATCACTTAGAAGTTTCCTCCTATCAATAGAAATCACTGAGCTAGAGATTGGTTGTTGAAACATTTATAGGCATATTATCCACAAGAGTGATATGGTTTTTATTTTTGTGGAATAACACAAAGGGACTCATAAAAATATATCTGTCTACTAATGAACTGCAGTCATTTCAAATTTAAAAAAAACGTTGAGTTTCTCATCACTGGAAACATGTAATGACACAGTGGCCATTGGTCACTGATATCAATGAGGAGATTGCTATATTGAATGGGAATCTAAGCAAGATGAACCTCAACTCAAGTCCCTGCTTAATTAATGGTCATATACAAAAAATAAATAAACACACACTGCTGGTTTATTTATCAAAAAGGGTTCAAAGCAACAGATTTACTTACCTGAAGTCAAAATTGTGATAATTTTTGTATAGCATTTTGTTGTAAATGTAATACATTAACTCCAATTATTGTAGTTAGCAAATTAAATTCAAATCTGTTGGGATGCCATTAATTATATAAACACTTAGAACTGGCATCTATATCAAACAGCTGCAAAAGAGCAGTGTCAGGTTCAGATGATTTCTTATAAAACTGAAATGCTGTGGAATAATCTTCATGGTGATTCATAAGTTTTGTCACACACACGCAAAATAAAAATAAAAACTTTCTTCAACAGTATTTAATAAAGAAAAACTTAGTTTGGAAAAATCTAAATACTTGTCATTAATTTAAATTTATAAATTTTCTAGTGTATTTTATATTTAGTAGGTTAGCATAATATTGATTTTAATGGATATTCCATTTCTTACTGATGTAAATACATTTAAACAATAACATATCTATTTAGGATTAGTTTTGATTGATGAGGCAGGTGCACCTTCTGTCTGGTTTTCCCCAATTTTGGGTAAGTCACTTTGGTAGCTACATTAGCTCTTCCAGGCCATTGGGAGACTCACTGAGTGAACTAAGTTTAAGTGGTAGGTACCCGAATAAATGAAAAGAATGCATGTGACTTCCAATAAAACTAATTTATAATTGGGAATTCTGAGAAACCACTTAAACCAGAATTATTGTCTTTGAATGAATTAGCATAGAACACATAGTTTAAAATCTTCTAATAGACAGTTTTTTATATTTTCTGTTTTTGTTACATTTTAATTTAAACATTTTCCCCCAAATATTTTTAAATACAGTCATTTGATTCCTTAAAAAGATTAGAGTAAAATATGCAGAAATCCCTTTAGCAATACATTTTTAAATTGGAATCATAATTAGTCATAAGGGGAAAATCATTTTGGTGGAAAATAAAATTCAGAAAAGCTACACATTAACTGCTGAAGTTTCTTTCTGCCCTTTGCAAATTCTTTCTACATGATATCACTCTATATATTTTTGAATGCATATTTCCAAAGAAATTACATTTTTGCTTAATATAAAATTGTAGGCAATTAGATGCAAAAGTGTAGTAAAGCAACATTAAAGTTGCCAAATTAAACACAGGAAAGCAAAACAGTCCAGAGTTAACATTCTGACAGCTATGTTAGCTGGCACACTTGGTAATGCCCGCTATGGAGACAGACGCACAGAACTATTTTCATAGTTACTGAGCTCTACACAAGACAGAGCTGAACTTACCTGTGGTAGAAAAACAACATCATTCTCAGATAAGTTTCTGACTATCCACACCTGAAATATTTTGCCAAACTGATGAAAAAATATGAATGTGTTCACCAAGATTATCTAAGATAAATAGTTCATGACGCTTCAATTAGGCATTTTGTAGGCATGCGAACTTGAGAGTGACATTTGATGATAGCCATTTTCAGGAATATAGAGGGTTGTTTGTTTATTTAATAATCATGTACATTATTAACCAGAGAACTTTAATATGTAAAAAAGTTTGATAAATTACTGAAGAAACCAAACTGTCCTCCAGGTTACTTCTCACAGCAGCCTGCTCAAACCAGGCAAAGCCTTGAACAAGCAGAGACATGGGGACCCTTGGCAATGTGATTTTTATTTTTCCTAAGTAGAGATCCTCATGTTTGTTTTTTACTTTCAGACTCTGAGTTTCCATATAGATACAAATAACAAGACAGCTCTGAGTTTAAGTTGTGGTTTTTCAGCTGGAATCTCTAGGACAACTTATTTCTGATCCTATTTCTTCATCTATAAAATGGAAATAATAGATCCTACATTATCATGTTCTAGTGAAGAGCAAAGATGATATTATAAAGTATTATGCATGGCTAGGACCTGACATAGGAACTGTAACAAATTCAAAAATGAGGGAGTGATTACCATCATTATATTTTTATTATAGCTAATATGTTGCTGGGGATTTTTAAAATATGGTACAGTGGGAATTCTAATATGCATATGATTACCAAGTAGATGGACATTTGAGACTCTGTAACATGGTCTGGAAATAAAGTCCACAGAACACTTTCCTACCCCACCATTACTATCCAGTTTTCTCTTATTGCGTAGATATTAATTGTCCCTATTCCCTATTTCTCTCTCAAGTTTAGGTACCTACTATGCACCAGACAGTAGAAAATAAAGTGGTAAAGAAAATAAACATAATCCCTGATCAACAGTGTTTACAATATAAAGGATGTAATGGAGGAATTCTTGGCTTATGTGTTTGTTTGTTTCATCCATTTAAAAGAGGGTAAAGGGAAAAAAATAAAAGAGGGTAAAGGGGTATGTGAAAGATAAAAAAAAAATATTCCCTTCTCTGATAATTATAATACTTTAAAGGTATGGGTGTGGTGGAACAGAAAATGGAGAGATTATAAAAATCAGAAAGCTATCCAAGTCCAAACTAAAACTATCCAAAGGTATAATATAGACCGAGATAATACAGATAATACAGCCTGAGATCAGAAGAATAGAATTCATGTGTATTTAGCCAGTCAATCATCTTGATTCCCCATACCCTTGTCTGTCTCTACCAGGCGACCTGGGTGCTTGGGGCTGGCTCCAAGAGAGCCCAGACATGACTGGTGCCCATCACGGCTGTGTGTCTTCCCTCCACACTCCATCTGTACGTCCATCTCCATGTAGTCATATGTTCAGAAGTGTTTGTGTCATGACAGAGGAAGAATGGGAAGAGTTCAGGGTAGAAAGATCTAGGCCAGAACTGAAGGGAAGCTGAACACAGAAACTGCTATTGCCATGGTGCTAGTCCTGAGCTCAGGAAAATTTGAATTTTTGCATTGAGTGATTTATGAGACCAGAGGGACAGAATTTTAAGTCTCTTAAAAGTTGGGAGATTCTGATAGAAGACCTTACCAAAATTAAGCAGAAAACTTAAGGTTCCTCTCTCAGCTAAGCCTGTATCAGAAGTTAACCAAAAATTTGCAACCCAGATGCACATTACCTTCAGTAGTTTAGGGACCCTCAAACTATAAATTTACGGGGGTTGCTGGTTGATACCGCCTCCAGCTTGAGTGAGACAGGGCAAAGTCAGTTAGTACAGAAACGAGACGGTTCTATCACAGGCTGCCCTTTTTTCAAATCATTTTTTTAAGATTTTATTTATTTATTTTAGAGAGAGAAGGAGAGCAAGCATGGGGGCAATGAGGGCTGAGGAAGAGAGAATCCCAAGCAGACTCCCCACTGAGTGTAGAGCCAGACATGGGGCTTGATCTCACAACCCTGAGATCATGACCTGAGCTGAAATCAAGAGTCAGACGCTTAACTGACGGAGCCACCCAGGTGCCCCTCAAATCAGTTTCTAAACATCACATGCAGCACAAAGTGTAAGTTGACTGGTATATGTGGAGAATTCTCTGTGAATGAGAACCAACAAGGACAGCCTATAAAGTGTAT
This sequence comes from Phoca vitulina, assembly GCF_004348235.1. Taxonomy (NCBI): domain Eukaryota; kingdom Metazoa; phylum Chordata; class Mammalia; order Carnivora; family Phocidae; genus Phoca; species Phoca vitulina. Next base: position 6,557,039 of record NW_022589708.1, read on the forward strand.
AAATACAGTGTGTATAAAAGTGTATAAATTATCAGACAGTAGAAAACAACAATGTTTACTATATTTAAAGGGGGAAAGGTAAGCATAGGTAAGGAAATGTGAAAAAAATATAGGTGATCTAAAATATTTGAAAGAGATTGAAGGGAAATTGTATAAATGAAATATAAATAACTAGAGTAAATAGACAAAATCAGTATTCATTAGAAATACATGAAGGTAGAATTAGTGAGTTAGAAAACATCAGAAGAAATGACAAGAATACAGCAGCAGAGTTAAGAAACATAGTGAACAGCGATGTTATGATGGATGTTGGATCAGCGTCCTTGAAGGAAAAGAGAAAATAGGTTGAGCTTATCTTTGGGGAAACTAATGACTGAGAATTTTCCAGGACTGAGGAAAGACACCAATACTCAGTTCCAAGAATTGCAAAAATTCCAAGTGTATAAATGCAAAGAAATTTAGATATAGACATATCAGCATAAAACTGCAGAATACCAAAACCAGCTGAAACATTTTAGTGTTAAAGCAGTAAAAAATAAGAGATTAAAAGAAGCTAGTCTGAAAGGAGAAACAGTGAAATCGGCTGTTGATGTCTCAATAACAGCAATGCACGCTGAAGAGGAGCGCTGTCTCCAGGAGCCCAACACCACAACTTCCAAACTCAGAACTCTACACTAAATTATGCGCACACATTACAACAAAAGCTAGATGGTTCCAAGAGAAAGACACTAAAGGCATGTTACCAGCAGGACCTCACTACATGTAGTTTTATATTATGAACTTCAAGCCGAAGGAAGGTTAACCCTGATGGAAGGTCTGAGATGGAACAAGAAAAAACACCTGCAAAAACAAATGGGGGTAAATATGGGGTGGAATCCAAGTAAACTGTCATCAGAAAAACCAAACATATTTCCTCATGAGATAAGTAAAAATGAGCACAATGTAGAGTTAAAATATTGTTGCCCTCAGCATTTTATCCAACTGAGGCATAGAAATAAAAGGGTTATTGTGGCATTATGTTATTCAGGAGGAGTATAAAGATATCCGTTTACTGTAGATTAAGATAAATTATGTATAGGTGATAAAATTTCTAAATAAGGAATAGAAATACAGCACACAGGGGCACCTGGGTGGCTCAGTCGGTTAAGCATCTGACTCTTGATTTCCAATTCCGCTCATGATCTCAGGGTTGTGAAATCAGACTCCGCATTCAGCGTGGAGTCTGCTTGAGGATTCTCTCGCCCTCTCCCTCTGCCCCTTCCACCTGGGCTAAATAAATAAATAAAACCTTCAAAAGTACAGCACATAATTCACAGGTTTTGAAAGCTTTGTCGGATGAGACCATATCATTCAATCAAGGAAGTAGGACCAGTGGAGGAGGGAATACCATAGCAGGCTGAAATCCCAGGAGCATGGGCTTAGGCTTGACGTCCGAAGGTGGGAAACCAGGAAGGGAGGAGAGTAATCGCAAGCACAGCTGCTGCTTGGAGTCTCTGACCTTCAGGGAGGACGTGGTCTTTCTTACCAGAGTCTCCACTTGATTAAGTCAGGCCCATGAAGGACAATATTCCATGTCAGCAACTCAAAATCAACTTCAGTCTTATCTGCAGATCCCTTCACAGCAGCACCTGGACTAGCATTTGATGGGATAACGAGAAAAGGTGCACCCACACCACCAAAGGGCAGTGCCTTTCCTTTCCCTGATTCTCCCGCAGAGATCCCTGGGAGACTCCCCACCCTGAAGGGAAACATACAAGAGAGGGAATTCTGGGGACTGTAGTTCTGCAGAGTCCATGTGGCACATAACAAGTGCATCATAATACCCCATTTTAAGAAATTGTAAGAGCAAAATAAAAACACTAAGAAAGAAGAAAAATACATACTAAAGCAAAATTTGATCACTGTACTTCATTACAATGTGTTAATGATAAAAATTACACACGCCTTAGTGGATGCAATAACATTGATCACATTTCCTATCTACTTACGATTTTTTGAGAAGTCATTTGACAAATAGGAAATAGAAGATAATTTCTATTCTGTACATAAAAATTTACAGCAAGCATCACAACTATAAAACAGTGCAAGTTTTCTTGGAGTTCAAGAAAAGGGAAGATGTCTGTTTTTCCCTTTCATATTCAGTATTACAGTGTGCTAGCTAATGTATAATAAGGTGAAGGGGGAAAAAAGAAAATATATAAGGGATGGGAAATAAGAAAATTGTCCTTGTTTACGAAGCACATAATTTGTTGGTAGAAAATGCAAAAGGATTTGTATCTATTTTTTAAGAATAAACAAAGATTTTTCACAAAGATGTTAAGGGAAAAAGAAAAAAGGGAGATAACTCAAAAATTGTGAAAAATACAGAGAGAGTAAGAGTGAAGTAAATTTACTAGATATTATTGCATTTTATAAGGCTATAATAAGTAGAACAATGAGGTTCAAGTACACAAATATATGAAAATTGAAGAGATCCATACATAAAATTTATGTATGTGTTAAATACATGGAGCAATTTCTTAAAAGCTAACTGTAGCATTTTACACAGTAGGAACAATAATTATTTAACTAATGGTAAAGGGAATACTGTGTAGCCCTGGAAAAAATAAACTGAACTTCTACTTCACCCCTTACATCTAATACATTCCCCAAACATCAAAATATCCGTATAAACAAAAGTACAAGAGGAAACCATGGGAGTTGCTGTTTTGGTTTCTTTGTTTCTTTGCTTTGTTTTTAATGATCAGGTAGTAAGGAAAGCCCTTTCCAGTATAATATAAAACACAAAAAGTATAAAAGATTGGTATATATTCGACCACGTGAAATTAAGCATGACTATAGTGAAAAAAATATAAAATCTTAAAGTTACAACTGGGAGAAATTGAGACATGCCCTAAACAAGTGCCTGATTTCCTTAAAACTTTAATATGTTAAAGAGAGTCTAAAAATCTAGCCAAAGAAAAACAATTCACTAGAATCGTGGGCAAAAGATGTGAACACAAAGTTTCGAAACAAGTCTTTCAAATATATAAAAGGGTGCTCAAGCTTTCTCACATTAAGAGAAGCAGGAAAATTAAGGCAAAAGTAGTTAATGTATTAGTTTGGCAAAAAGTGAAGCCACCCTGTTCCAGGGCTGTGGGGAGACAGATCCCTACCCATGAGTGTAAATATTCGTAATCTCTCTGCAGGACTCTTGGACAATAGCCATCAAAACTTAAAGTGAGTAACTGTTTACCTACTGATTCTCTGAGTTAGTATGTAGTCCACAAGTCTGCCCCCACATGTGTGAAATTAGAGAGGAACAAGAATTCTGCAGCCTTATTTGATCCTTATGTAAATATAGGTGATTGGGTAATTATTATGAGACATCTGTTCAATGAAATATTAGACATCCCTTAAAAAGAATAAGGCAGCTCTTCTATACCCATATGGAGTTATCTTCCAGACATAATTTTAGTGAGTGCGTTGCCATTTGTGTGGGGAAAATATATGAGTATACATGCGTGCACAGACATATGTGTAAAATTTTGTGATGATCACTGGGGAGATACTCAGGAAAATGATTCTCCATATGGAGGGAAAGCAGGTGCTTGGGAATAGTAGCCAAGGCAGTGAGAATTGAGATTTATTCTCTCCTGTTCCACCTTTTAAATCTTGCCTCACATGTATTAATATTCACAAAATAAATGTATTTTTAAAAAGTTGATGCAGTACTATTTTTTAGTTAAAAACATAGTTAAAATAAAAGTACCTCTGTTGTTATAAACTGCACATATTAGAGAGTGCTGCTGGGAATTATCGTAATTTTATAGGTGGTTATATTAAAGTTCTGAGAGCCTAATTACCTACCTTCCCCATACCATCCAAATATTGACTGAGAAAGAATTTAAATCCAGATCTCGCTACAAAATCCAGCCTCTTCTAATGTTTCGTACTTCTGTACACTATTTTTTTTAAAATCCATATATTTGGGTCTCTGTGAAATGTGGCAATAACAGAATATAACAAAAGAGTTGGATATAACTGTTTTAATAAAATTTAACATGGGGGCGCCGGGCTGGTTCAGTCGATAGAGCATGGGACCCTTGATCTCAGGGTTGTGAGTTGGAGCCCCACAATGGGCGTAGAGCCACTTAAAAAAAATAAAAATTTAACATGAATCCCAGAATCTAAATACAGTGTCTGGTACATGATATGTGCTCAGTAAATATTTGTTGAATGAATTGTTGACTGAAAGAATGAATGAGAGAATGAATGAATGATTCGTGTTGCCTTTGAAATGTGCAGTCTGATCTGGAATTCACTTGAGATTTATTTTTATGTAGTTTCAAGGACGCGTTCTCTGACATAGAAGGATTTTTTCACATCACCTGAAATTTGATACATACTGTATTTATTTTATGTAAATTCCCCAAATAAAAAAAAATCTTTTTCTCTCACTGCCCATATCAATTAGAATTAGAATAGAATACATGATCTTAAATTCCAGAGTAATGTTTAATTGCATCAGACACTAGATTGATAGATGCAGACACCAAGGCAACAAGGTGAATTATTTGAACTTTTTAATCCAGATCTTATTATTGAAATTGTCAGTGATTTTTGCTGTGAAGGTGTGGTGATACAACATTACCTTCAGCAAGCTTCAAAGCAGCAAAAGCATGTCCCAGATCCAAATGCAGCTCCAAGTGCCAAGAATAGAGCTAATATACATGGGAATTGTTCCAAAAGAGCCATATGGCAATGTGAGTTGAACATCTTTTATGGCAGCAATTCCCTTCTAACCTAAGTTCTTTCCCTGAAATAGCACCTCTTTTATTTCCTGTAGTCAAACTGACTCTACAGTCCCCATGCTTGCCAGGACCTGCGTCTGGGATGTGCATCTCCAGGAACCATAGTGCTAAGCCTAGCTTTCTGCGAGACTACTCTGCCAAAATCCTTCCTGACACACCTTAAATTATATTAGATCAAAGGCCGAAAATGATACGCCATCAAAAGTAGAAAGATAAAATGTGTATCTACTGCATTAGGGGCGTGTGATGTTTTTGAAGTACTTGAAGTCGGAGTGAAACGTTACTAAATGTCTCTGCAGTGCACTGTGGCTTCCTTCCTTGCAGTATTTGATGGATATATCGTAACAGGCTGGTGGCAAATTCGAAGTGGCATGTTCAGTATGTGTTTAGGATGTTTATGTGTTCCCTGATTCTTGCAGTCCTCGGTCTAATTGGAAATCAGGTTTACGTGGTGAAAGCAGGAGAGCAGTGACATGCAGTAACATAAAAGCCAGTCCTGGCTGGCACACCATCACTTTTAATGGATTTCTACATATTTGGAAAGTTTTATAATTTCTCCTTAAAAAATAAACCCATAAACGTCAGGAAGAATATTTTTCCTCCTAATGGAGTTTGCATGCCAAGTCGACTTCGTTGGGATGTCTGTAGGTGGGCTGGGGTAAAGGCCAGGGGAATTGAAAGAATTTTCTGAAATATGTTCCGTTTTTGAAAGGACTGTTTTCTGAAGGAAAATATAAACAAGGCACTGTGCACCCAGGTTTCAAATTGGTAAATAGATAATGCTAATCATCAAGACTATTTTGTTAAAGGGTTTCTTTGGTGGAAGTCACTGAAATGTATAAAAATAATCCACTACCTGCTCTCAAATGTGCATTGAAGATAACAAAATTAATAATTTGTGCTGTTGCTAAAGTTAAAATTTTCTGGTGAAACTCAACTATTATATGTCCTTGGTGTTTTTGCCGTCTTAATTTTTTTTTTTTGATTACTGTGTTAATTTAAAAAACATGTTAACCTTTGAGAATTTGTATATGTCTGTGTGCTACTTAGAAAATAGATTTTTAGGGCGCCTGGGTGGCTCAGTTGGTTAAGCGACTGCCTTCGGCTCAGGTCATGATCCTGGAGTCCCGGGATCGAGTCCCACATCGGGGTCCCTGCTCGGCAGGGAGCCTGCTTCTCTCTCTGACCCTCCCCCCTCTCATGCTCTATCTCATTCTCTCTCTCAAATAAATAAATAAAATCTTAAAAAAAAAAAAAAGAAAATACATTTTTAATGTGGCAATCATATAATATTCTCTTGTATGGTTTCATAGTAGGAAACTAAAATTATATATTTTTTTAATTTTCAGGAAATAGGAAGTTACTTGGCATGAAATTCCCTGAAAAATTCACTTGAAAATAATTCTCATTAACTTACATTCCAGTGGAGAAAATTGAAATCAGTTAATCATTTGTTTCTAAGGAATTTCTTAGGAGGATAAACATATTCTTAAGGTTGTTTTGGAAACACATGTGTAATGGAGAAATTCATTTTCATATAGTTTTTTAAAAAATATTCAATATCAAATTTAGAAAATAATAATGAAAAACTTATCCATTCATTCACTTAACAATACAGTTAACTCTAAACATATGTTAAGTCCTGTATTATGCACAGGGGATTAAAAAAATAAAGATGACATGGCTCAGACTCATTCAATACCAATAGCATTGAGATCCTATTCCATGAAGTTCGTTATATTGCTTGAAAGATATAAAGCCCACTCATAATTGAATATATATAACTTAAAAAAAAAGGCACCACCACTATATATTTAGTGAGTGCCTTCACTGTGAAGCTTTCTATATTACGCTGCAAAGGATGTTAACTGTTGATAAGGTGCTTGCAGTCAGGTGAGGACAGGAGATAAACACTTAAATAATTTCACCACCATGTCATGAGTTCTCTGAGGTGTGTGAATAAAATGCAAAGGGACATGAGTGATGCCTACATAGACGAGCTAGAAAAAGCTTCAGGGAAGACTTACGAATGTGGGTCTTGAAATTCTTGCTAAGCAAAGAAATAGCATGAGCAAAGGCATGGAAGCTGATGAGAGTTTGACAGTTTTGATAGTTGGGAAAGGGAAGAGTTTTGGTGTGGTTGGAATCTGTTCTGTGGAAGAGAATGGCCAAGGATGAATGGAACAGGCGTGGTCAGGGGCAGACCTTGAAGGTTTTCCACCTTTGTGCTGAGATGTCTAGGCTCTACTTAGGGCTGGCAGGAGGGTGGGGACAGCCAAAGTTAGCTGGAGAAGTGACAGATACCATTTTGGTTTGGAAAGATAATTCTGCCGATGGTGAACGAGTAGATTGCAATAGAGGGAGTCAGTAAGACGTGAATTTCAGAGGTCCTTGTGGAAGATGACTTGTGCTGAAGGGATTGGGGAAAAGCGACAGGGGAGCCTGGGCAGGATTCATTGGCCCACTGGATGTCAATGATGATATAAGAAGAAAAGTCTGGAGGAAAACTACTCTGGGCAGTTAAAATGTGGAAATATCACTTTGATAGGATGTATCCAAGTAAAATCAACCAGGTGAAAATTCAGCAAAAGAGCTGCTACTCCAGAAAACTAAGATTTTTAAATACCAAAGATTAGAGCAGAAAGCCGCTACAATGTTGGTTCTCCCTATGGAAGCTGGCTTCAACAATTAAAGAAACAAACACCCCCCCCCCCCCCCCCCCGCATATTTAACACATTGGCTCAATTTAAATTATTTATCTAGCAGATATTAGCATTGTCTTTGATAAATTCCCGGCTGCCACTGTACCCGCAATGGAGAGCCCAGATGGGAAGGCTCCCAAAGCCATGGTCCATAGTGGCCCTGGAGAAATATCAGCAGGCTAACTGGGGGACACTTGAGAGCAATAATAAGTGATTGCCTGTAAATCTACAGCTGCTATCCTAGAAACACTCTCAGCACCTGCCAACCCATGGTGGGTGGGGATGGTGTCTTCCTGGGAAGTGTACTCAACCTAATTATCTCACTACAAGCTACCTTGCTAGTGACTAGTTCCCATTGCTTGGGAAGTCTTCTGCAAGCCTTGCCAAGGGTATGATCCAAAATCAGGTGGGGGGATTTGAAGTGGGTGGTGCATAAGTTACCTACAGAGTTCGCCTCTGGAAATCTCCCTGGTGTCTAGATTGCGGGACTGTGAGGGGCCATCCATCAGCTGAATCACAGCTGCAGGCAGAGGCTGGCCCTTCTCTGGGGTCCCCAGGAAACGGTACCCTGGGTCTTGTCCTGGGCACAGAAGGAACGGTGCAGCATTACAGGATCCTGGGTAACTTTTTTCCTTATGCTCATCTGCACTTATAATTCCTTTGCTTATTAACAAAGAGAACAACCTTTCCTACTAGGCTAGGTCTTGCCTTACAGTCCTAAATGTGTTAAGCCTATCTGTGGGTCTCCTCTGAATTATCATCAGGTTCTCCCTGTGCCTCTGATATTATGGAGATGGTCTTCTAGAAATATTCTATCTGTGGTGTTAACCAAATTTAAAAAGCAAAAGCAAATGACTAGACCAGACTTTCCAAACCCTGAAATGTCAAAACTCCTCTTTGACATTTTAGTGAATAAGAGTTATTTAATTTAAAATTATTTATATTTATATTACAAAAATTATTAAAAATTATTTATTTGCTGTTAAATGAATTATTAGCTAAATAATTTGGCTCCATAATGCAGCATTGTTATAATCCTGTGTAGCTAACCCTGTGTTTCTCTGGAGTCCTGTCCTTCAATTTTATGAGTTCTAAGATGTTTACTTACCTTTTTCATGTCTTCCAGTTTACTTGATTCAGGCAGACTGAGCCACAAAAGTCTCATTCAAGGAATTCTTTTTTCTGAGAGATCTCTCTCTCAAAAGGGGGGTGGGAGGGGCAGAGGCAGAGAGAGAGAGAGAATCTTAAGCAGAGCCCACACCCAGCACAGAGCCCAGCACGAGGCTCCATCTCACGACCCTGAGATCATGACCTGAGCCGAAATCAAATGTCAGACATGGCACCCCACACTTTCATGGAATTCTGAAGAGCTATTTAGTAAGACCCCAATTCCTGGTAATGACTGACCTTGAAAACCAACCTAAGATTTCAGAGCTGCTAGTGAACTAAATGGTCTTTAGAGGATTTTACAGCAGTTACAGAAAGTTCAATTTATGACTCACTCTGGTATTGAGAAACTTCCTCAGAATCACTCCCCAAGAATGGAACAGTTGTCTCCATGGTTAGTGCTGTCTACACTGACAAATTTCTTTCTTTGTGATTCTCTGTTCTTTGGCCTAGTTTGTCCTCTTCTAAATCTACATCGACACACTCTGTTGTTGTTCAGACATCCCTATTTCATAACTTCTTTCTACTAAGATTATTTCTTGTGCCTAGCTCCTCTGAAGTGATTCCTGAGGCTTCTAACCACATCGTTCCATGTTTTATTTTGAATTAATAAGATACTAGAAGCAGGGAAAAGGACCCACATTTATAGTTTAAAGAGCAGAATTTGAGTCCACTTAGAAACAGGTGAACCAGTTCTCTATCATTGTTTAACAAACCACCCCTGTGACATAGTGGTTCTAAAGAATAAACAACCATTGTTTTATTATATTTCTTAGTTTTGTGGGTCAGGAGCTGGGCAGGACTCAGCTATGTGCCTCTTCTGTTCCAGGTGTATTCATGGAGGCCACGTAGAGATGCATAGGTGGTGGGTAGTCTTGTCTGGAGGGTGCAACATGGGATGGGTGCTGGAAGGTTGGGCTTGCCTGGGACTGGTAACCACTTGACCCTCACATGCCTTCTCCAACACGGCGGACTCAGACTGTCCTGTATGCCAGCTTGGAATACTCAGTGAGGATCTTCCAAGAGAGCAGATGCAAGACTGCATATAAGTAGTGCTGGAAGTCCCAGAAAGGAACTTCTGGAAAATTCCATTGGATGAACAAGCCACTAAGGCCAGTCAGATTCACTTTTCAAAGCAAAGAATCTGTGCCATCTCTAGTCTAACCCCTGGGGTCATTTTCCTGATCTCGTTTTCATGATTTCTTCAATGAGAGTGAAATGGCAAGTGCCAACCTCATAGAGTTGTTAACGAGAATTGAATAAAATTCATGAAATTAATTCTTGAGTTGTTATTTACGTTCTTATTGTTTCTATTGAAATTAATTTTGTTTCTGGTCCCAGTTTTAATTATTCATTATTCTATATTTTGATCCCATCCTCAAGCTGACATTATTTTACCCCTTATGAATACTTCTGTTATGTCTCAAATTTAATAAAATTCTTTTTGATGCTATCTTTCCTGAGAGTGGTCTATAAGATCCCCTGGTGGGTCTTAGAGTTCTAATTATGTCTGCCCACAAATTAGACTTTTATCTCTACCTCCTCATAAAAATATGTCATTTCTATTACATAGGGAGTAATTGATGCCCTTTGAACGTACAATTTTCTCTGGAAGAAATTCTCTTCTTTCCAATATCAAATCTCTCTCTCTTCTACTCAGATTTGTACTCAAAAATCATCGTATCTGAGAGGACTTTTTGAGTATCTTATCCTAAATAGAATTGGCCCCCATGCTCTGTTGGAGCCTATCTTTTTTCCTGTCTTATACTTTTTTTTTTTAATGTGCCTGCTTTATACTTTTTTTTTTTAATGTACCTATCACCATTGACATAATATAGATGTGTTTATTTATTGTATGTCTTCACCAACTGAATAGAAACTTCATGACAAAGGTCAAACACGAGCTAAAACGTCTTGCTAAAAAATCCTTTTTTACCTTAAGATTTATTTATTTATTTACTTGACAGGGGAGGAGAGAGAGAGTGAGGGAGAGAGAGAGGGGGCACAAGCAGGGGGAGTGGGAGAGGGAGAAGCAGACTCCCCACTGAGCAGGGAGCCCGATTCGGGGCTTGATCCCAGGGCCCTGAGATCATGACCTGAGCCAAAGGCAGCCTCAAAACTGACTGAGCCACCCAGGTGCCCTGCTAAAAAATCCTTTTTTAAAGGCCAATAGGTAACAAGTTACTACTTATAAAATTTAATTTCATTGGATATGATGTATTTCTGAAAGAAATTTAGATGTGTCCATATAAACCACAGATTATAATTACTCTTTTTTCCTCTCTTTTGACTCTTTATCATATTAGCCATTCCTGCCCCACTTCAGGGCCGAAATGCTTCCTTTGGGACGTGATCTCAGATATTCCCTCAGACTGGTTGGTTTGGTGGTTGGTTGCCCATCTGGGTCAGAATGTCAATTGGCTATTGAATGTTGTAGGTCAATCCCGTATTTGGCTAATAATGGTTCTACAGAAAGCAACCCTCTGCAGTGGAGTGACCCTAGTTGGGATGGCCAGGCCACGTGCAAGGTAAAGCGGTCAGTCTGCTCCAGCGAAGAGCTGCGCAGGCACTTCTGGGAGCGTGTGTGGGGAAACATTGATCTGACCAGTTTTCCCACCGTGATGTGGGTTTGAGTCTTTTGTTTGGATATAAAGTAAACAACATAGGCAAGAAAAAAAAAAAGTAGAACTAGCGCATTTAATCAAGACATGTTAATGGTTAGCTGTCTTTAATAACAACCCCATCAACAATTTACCTTTTCATTTTCAAATTGGTTTTTGGTTGTCTTGTAGACAGAGCTCCTCAGCCATAAATTAAAAAGTAATGATAATTAACCACATGTTCTTCGTTACGCCGAGGGCTTTGAACGTTTCTCCCCACAGCTAGTAGATGTTTCAGCCACATGTAGGATAAGGAGCCACAGGATTTCAGAATCTATTTTTAGGGAAAATGAGCAACAGAATTTTAAAGCAGAAGCGTGAAATGTGAGTGATTGCAAGTCTCACTGAAGTGGCAAATAACATGCTCCCTGTGAGTATCTGATATTTGTTTTCTTGTGTGCTTTTGATCTCAGAACACCTAACAGAGCTGGGGCAGAAGCTTTTTGCTGACTTGTTGCATCAGTGCTAAAGATGAAAGAAAACAGTCTTCATATTCACCCTGGTGTTGATTGTCCTATAAATAGGAAACTACCCAGTTAACCTTGCCTGTTGTCATACTGAGAGTTTTATTAAAAATAAACAGTGCGTGTCAGGATAGCAGAACGTGGGATTTCTGCTTAGATGCCCACAACTCTTTCAAATACTTCATTAAAATGTGCAGGAGGACTCCTTCAGTGCTGTGAGCAAAAATATTGTTATGGAAACTAAGGTCTGTTATCATAGCTTCAGTGATTTGCAGTGATTATTTAATAAATGAGTTTATGTTTGAAAATATCCAATGTGATAATAGGAATTTACACCCCCCCGTCTTATTTCTTTTATTTTGACACATATGGAAGATGCTGTTTTGTTTTGACACTCAGAGGAGAAGCTCTTTTTATTAAAAATCACTGAACAGTAATGAGCTTTTAGTTAATGATCTTACCAGATTTCCCCAACATAAGGAAATCTGGTACCGAAGCATCTACAGTGTTCTACAGTAAATAATCTAGGTGTGTGCATGATTTCCAGTGGAAGTATTCAGACTTCAAGGGGTTTGCCTTGGATCTTACGAGGATTCCTTACAAGATACGTGGTGTAGGTCTTGCCTAGATACGGAGTATCTCGGAAGTATCTTCAGAGCCTCCCGGCAACAAGAGCCGAATTTGGACCATCCCCTGCGGAGGACCTGAGGGTGTGTTACCACCTACGTAACGCCCTCTTCGGTCGTAGCGCAGAGTTCTCACCAGGTGCTCCGGAGCAAGCTACCGCTCCTCTCTCAGCATGGTGAGGACTAGTTTTCCTCCTCGGAGGGCAGGGGATGAATTCAGAAAGAAATCTGACGAGCCACGAGCCCGTGGTATCCTGCAGAGGGGGCGGGGCTGCACCACCAGAAGTCGCACCTGTTTGCAAGTGGGTGCTGCCCGAGATGTGCTTCTGGGTCTCCAAAAGCCCCTTTCCAGGAGTAAAATGAGAAGGCTGGTCAGAAGTGCAGGGAAGACCCTCCCAACCTTGAAACACGTGTGATTTTATGGACGTGGCCGTTAGAATTCCGTTTTAGTGCCTGTTGAGGACACACGGGCATGTGTGCTGCGGGACAGAAGGGCACATGCTTTTCTTTCCTTATCCTAATCCATGGTCTGAGAAACAAGAGATGAGCCTCTTCAAAGCTCCACACTGAAAAATTGATATTCAGTATTTTCTAATCAACCCTGCCCATTAACAGGTCCTACACTAACCTGGATTAATGAAGCAAAACAAAACGAGACTGCCCCTGCCACTGGGTTTAAAATGCAGGTCCATTAATTCTGTGCTGCGCAACCTCACACCAGCTGGTGATTTTAATATGCTTCAGTTTTCTCATCTGTAAAATGGGGATAATGGGCATTTAGGAGAGCATTATGGGGGTTATACGCAGCTGATAAATTATTGCACACTACATCTGAAACTAATGATGGACCATAGGTTGGCTAATTGAATTTAAATAAAAAAATAATAGTAATTGCCTCTTAGGATTATGAGGGTTGCGTTAAAATGCCTACCCTAAGAAGGAATATATATGAGCTATTATTTCCATTACTTTGATGAAAGAAACTGGTGTGACGTTCACTTCCTGGACAGGAGCGCCCTGAGGTGACCACAGGGCTGGTCAGCCACAGGCAAGGGATAAAATATTTCATCAGTGACTGCAGTTGTCACTTTGGGCTGCCACTAACTGAATACCATGGACCGGAGGCTGGAAGTCTAGGCTTGGGGTGCCCCCAGGATCAGTGTCTGGGGCAGCCTCTCTCCTTGCTCATGTGGCCTTTCCTGTGTGCATGGGGGAAGGAGAGAGGGGTCTCTCTGTCTGCTTGTGAGGACACCAGTCCTATCAGGTTAGGGTCCCATCCTTGGGACCTAATTTAACCTTAGTTACCTCCCTGCTCGCTCTGTTTTCGAGTATAGTTGCATTGGGAATTGGGGCTTCCACGTATGAATCTTGGTGGGACACAATTCAGTCTCTAATAGAGACATTTCCATAATACAACATTTAGTAAATGCCTCTGCCTTTGCTTTACCTAACATAGTTTTTTCACTGCATGTGGTAAGCTGGATAATTTCTTCACTTTAATTGAAACCAGACGTATATTGGAATAAGGAATGATCAATATGGGAGTTTCAACAGGTTTCCTCTTGGACTAATAATGTCTTAGCATAAGACAGGAATTTGATATTTCATAATAATTTGTCCAGATGTTGACTAATATTTTTATTTTATCTTTTCTAGGATATGATAGTTTTAATAAAATGTTTTTGTTATTATCTGATATCACTTAATGAAGATAAATTGGAAAACACAGATACATGGATAAACATGAATAAGAATGAAGTTCTTTCCTAGCACTGGCACCCAGACTAAGCTGGGGTCATTTTACTGGTGTGGGGACGATGATATTTTTAGGGCCCATGAAAATATTTTAATTTATTTTAAAATCAAAAAGAGAAAGAAAACTTCAGGGTCAAAAAAAAAAAAAAAGTTTTTTTTTGTTGTTGTTGTTTTGTTTTGTTTTTTAAAGAAAGTTTTAATGTTATTCCCACATCAAAATCAAATGCAATTTTCAGGGGCCATAAAAATCTATTCAATTTTGCCTAAAATAGAAAAAATAATCGTTCACATGTTTAAAAAATAATTTTTTAAAATTGATAGTATTATGATGGTGGGGTCCAAGGAAGGCAAAAGTTCTAGGACTCACAAAAGTTATAATGTGACCCTGGGTTGACATAAACCTGGAAATAGCAGTCTTAAAAAAACCTAGGAAGAAATAAAAACCTACACAAATGTTTGAAAATGTCCCCGGGGTCTACCACAATTCACTTTCTCATATTCCTGTAGACCCTAAGGACCAGCCATGACATTGTTCTACAGGTCTTTCTGGTCCCAGAAGTCACCATGAAGGAGGTCCCTCTCCTCTGAGATTATATTCCTATTATGCCTCAATTACATTTATAAAGTTCTTTCTTTCATGTCAGCCTAAATGGTTTTCAGAGTTATTAATTTTAATGTTTAATAAACCAGTTTCCATAGCAACAATTATATCACAGATGTTTTGTTAAAGCTTCTCTAAAGCATACACCTTTGTCAATATGTTATTTTGAACATTTCAAAGGATAAATACTTGAAAAAGGCAACACATCTTTCAGGTTTCAAGCCCACAATTTGCATTCATAATTACACACTCTATTTAAAGAATAAAGAAAAATATAATATTTAAGGGAAGGTTGATGAGCTAATTTCAAAAATATAATACAGAAAAACGTCAAAATAACTTCCCACTCCTAAAAATGAAGTGAGGTCAAAAATTTAAAAACAAAAAAGTTATAAGCATGGGATATATATGTTTCTCTAAATGTTAATTACTTTCTTGACCATAAGTGCTGCAAACAGTTACCAAAATTTTTTAAATCTATGGGCATTTTCCTCCAGTGAGTGATAGTGTTTGTTATTTCATGTTTAAAGAACTGCTCCCTGGCATACATGGGTCACTGACTGGGGGATTACAGCCTTGATTTACTTTCTTTCCTTATAGCTATCTCTTATCTGATCTTGAAGTGAAAGCATTGAAACTATCTCAAAACTTTATTTTCTTTTCCAAAATTAAGATGGTAATATTTAATAGCCATATATTTTGATGACTAATTAAATGCCTTTGGCTCTGATTTCCTTTCTGTTTTTTTTTTTTTTAAGAGTTTTTAAAATTGCTTTTTTATTAAGGGAAGGTAATAAAAAATGAAGTTTTCTAAAAGTCACTCCAGGATCTAGAAAAACAACAGCAATACATTTTTAAAATATTTTTCATCTGCTTCTTTGGAAAAACCAGAAGGTGAAACTCAGGGGCCACAAAGTACATACTGATCTCAAAATAAAGCCTCTTGAGCCCAGGAACGGGTCACTGAACCACCCCTTGCTTTTGCTTCCTCACTTGTAGATTGGGCTGAGATTCCTGCTTTGCATCTACCCAGGTCCAAGTTTGGACAAATGACCCTAAGTTGTGCAATGGGAGGAGCTCCAGGCCTTCGCCTCTGAGATGTGACATGAGCAAGGACTTGCAGTCAGAGGTGGTTTTTATGGTCTGCGTGGGAAGTGAGCTTTTAATGAATTCATGTGCTAGAGGACAGAGGAAAAGGTTGATGTTTCTAGTGAGGGTTTATGCTCAGTTATGTGAGTTAAATATAGTTCCCTACTCTTTCCCTCTGCCGGAGAGGCCAGGACAAGCCATGTATTATGTCTCCCAAGGGCTGGAACCTTTGGCTCCTTCCAAATACCAGCCTGGTCTACGCTAACACCGGATGAATACTTTTGCACAACAGAAAGTCAACATCCATCTGTGTAAGGATGCATGACAAATTTCATTTAGACCAACAGCATAAGAGTCATATTCAAATGCGAAGGAAAAGCAAGCACAAGGCTTTTATTTGTTCTTTAAGAAAAAATTATTTCTTCATGACTTTAAATCATGAACCATGCTGCAGGAAGAAAAATGCATTTTAGTCTGGCCATCTTTTAGTCTTTTTGTGACTAGTGGGCTATTAAGATTGCCCTGAAAGATCATAGACCTTTTCATTAATTTTAAATCTCAGGCCTTTGAATTTGGATATCACACACAAAAGGAATTTAAAATAAAAGTTGAAGAAAATCGGTCCCCTATCACCTCTGAGAACCTTCAGTCTATATAAAAACACAATACACAAAACCTTGCATTATTTACCTGGGAGAAGGTTACAGTCCATTAAGTCAGCCCTTTTAGGGTAACAGTGAGTTAAGGGATTGCTTTCCAGCCAATATTTGCAATATTTGTAGTTGAGCAAAAAAAAAAAAAAAAAAAGGAGAAATCTTTTTTTTTTTTTTTTTTTTCCTTTTTAAATTTCATGCTTTACAATTGGGCTGTTCTGGGTGACCAGCTGTTCCACAGATCATGACAGTGATTTGCTTCTCCAGCAGGGCTCACGTGGCTTCACTCACAGCTACAGGATCTGATTTCTCAAGCTGGGCTGTCCTTGGAACTAAAGATACATGTTTGCAAGATGAGGAGCAGGGATGAGGCTGTGGTTTGGGATACTGAGCATAGTAAGGCCGATTGACCCACCCCAGGATTAGGAACCGGAGCTTATGACTTAGGTGATGCTCTTTCGTTTTGTTTCCTAACTCCAGATTTCGCTGTGAACTACACAAACCCCACCCCAAGTTGCTTTTGTTGTTGGTTGTTGTTCTTGTTTTGTATCCCTTAGCTTTAAAAAAAAATCAGTTTAAAATATACCCTCCACAAAGTGGCAGGGCTCTCCGTTGGAATATTTTTGGAAGAAAAATTAAGTCTCATTTTAGGTTTATTTTTGAACATTTATTTGAATGTTTAAAAAAGAGATACAAATTAGCATATTTTATTTGGAAATCTGAGCTTAGAAAATAAGGGGAACATTCTGCTTTTCATCATTACAGTGATATTATCGTACACATTCTTGTTCTTCATCAGATATACCATAAACTTCCTGAGTGTATATCACAAATTACAAATGAGAGCAATTTTTTCCAGTTTAACTTAACTGTCACTGTAATTGTTATTAAACAATTGTCTCCCTCAAAATGTTTGTATAGGCAACAAATTTCTGCATATTCGAAAACCTAATGAAAGGTTTTATTCAAGATTCTTACTCAGAATAGACTGTTCTGCCATGTTGAGTAGTGGTTTCAAACCAAATAAATGGTTTCGTTATTATTTAGAGAGAAATAAAATGGCCTGTCACATGTATTACAAATTATCTGCCAGGTTTAAGGTGATGAGGGAGTTGTTAGCATTATTTGGAGACTCCCAGGAAGGTCCAGAGCTGCTGAAAAGCAGATGATTCTCCATATTGACCCTTGGGAGGAAGTTGTCTTTCAGACCACGTTGGACTCAAATTTTGGGACTATGTCCTGTGTATCAGAACTTGCCATGTTGCCATTCTAGATGGATTGCTGTTTAGTGTTTGGTGCCATTCCTCTTTCTCCCTACATCCAGACTTCCTGGAGGCTTTCCCAAAATCATTCAAGTTTATCTTCATTTTTTATGCCTAATAACCAGTCACTCGATCATTAAGTAGCCACTTTGCACCTGGAGTTTACCTCATCCTTTTGCTGTACCTTCTCTTATGTCATCAAGAATAATTTTATAAATGGATTCAGTAGCTTTTTCTCGTGTTATAATTCAAACCCTCTCTGAGGTATTCTGTCTTCATTTTTTGAACATAGATTCTCCTGGTTTTCATTCTAGATCTCTGAGCACTCACTCATTTTCTCTTTTTTTCTGGCTCCTATTGCATCTTCCATCAGTGTCTCTTTTAGAATGAATAGTTCAATCTCTCTCTCTCTCTAATATATGCAAAAGAAATGGAGTGCAGTTAGTTATAAATGTTTAAGTATAAGCCAGTTATTTAATTTCCTAACACTACCTGGTAGCTTGTTATTAAATCCAACTCATTCCCTATACCTTTTATTTGTTATATGAACTATTAAAGACATAAGAGAAATGAAGGCAATCTAAAAACCACAGAACCTGAATTTCTCTTACTGTGACATAGAGGTGGCCCCTGGGCTTGGGGCATCAGTTTCCTTGTCTCTAGAGCTTCAGTTCACGGGCACCAATAGCACAAGCCCCCTGGGGAGAGCCTGCACTTCTCTTCTGTACATTGTGTTGAAGAACACACATGCACCTCTGCCTTTGGTATGTTGGAGTGCATTAAATGTCAACCAGCAATAAGGCACAGGAGAGGATGTGCTCTGAGTTACACTGCTTTCAAATAAAATGGCACTGATTAAAATCTGCTTGGCAAACTTGCCAGAGCTAGAATTTGACCAGAACCCTAGGGTTAATAGCTTTGCTCTTTGAGAGAGCTCAAAGCTATTTCCATTCCAGGCCACTTATACATTTGCCTAGTACCTATCACTAAAGCCCTCAGGTACTTTGAGGACAAGAAGCAGATATTTACTTACTAAAGTTAATGTATCTCCCCATTGCTTTCTAGCCTTTGGGCACATTTTCAGGTAACAAGAAAAAAAAAAAAAATATATATATATATGGCCATTTTAGTTTCTAAAATAGAAAGAAAAATATATAAACCAAAGCCTAAAATACTTAAAAAATAAAATTACAATGGTGGTTTCACTTAAAATCTCATGATAATCCTTCCATATTTATTATTCCACTATTTTAATCTGCTGTTATTCTACTTAAAAGGAAAAAAAAAAACATTAAGATCAGGAGAAATCAGCTAGTGGGCAAGAGTAAATGTGTCCTAGGGTCAGCAACCCACTTAGGGACCACATGCATGTGATAAATTAGGTGAAGCCAACACATCTGAGCTCCTTACTTGTTAAGTAGAAGTTGTGATCAATAGCAATTATGGAGTGTATCAGTGACCATGAGTCAGTTAGGATGCTTTTTGTTACAAGTGAGAGAAAACTCAACTCAACCTTGCTTACGCAAAATACAATACTTTATTGACTTGTATGACTAACAGTTCAGGAATAGATTTTTAAGTGGGGCTAATTCAAGGGCACAGAGGTCATCACAGAATACTGTTGCTCTCATTTCACATTTATTCATTAAGCTTCATCTGCGTGAGCTCTATTTTAGACCTCAGCACCTGTCTTTGGAAGGAGAGGGGCACTTCCTGGTATCCCTAACTAAAAATCCCAGAATGGAGTCTTAGAGGCTCCGATTAGCCTAATTTGTGTCAGTGTCCAGCTCAGAACCAGTCATGAAAGAGACATGGGAAGTGCTGATTCCCAAATTAGATCATATCTCCAAGTCTATGGGAATGATGTTCTCTGGAGCCCTGCACATTGCAGCCTCTTTCTATCTCCTGAGGCTGAGGATATGTTCAGCTTAACCTAAGCAGAGAAGTTGGTGGTTACCCCAAACCATACACAGGTTTTCTGTTGCCACCAGAAGGTTACTGATGGGGCCAGCAAAACATCAACATCCATTATTGACAATAATTAATGAGGGTGCTTCTTCAATGCTGAATCTTCAGTAGATTACATACCACCTATTATTCAACAAAAGTTTGTGCTGATCCTCTGTTCTACCTCTTCCCTTGGCCAGGCCCAACTGTCCTTGCTATGGTAGTGGGGCCAAGGATAGAGATCCCAACACATTGTTTCTCTAGACCCAGACCCCTTGAAGGCATCATGAGACTGAGAGTCCACCTTTTCCTAGTACTTGTTTGTCTCCAGGTAGTGATTTCAATATGTGGGACATGAGAGATCCTGTAAATATGCAGTCACATGATTGCCTACAATGACTCGATTAGATTCAGAGGGAGAACAGAAGCTTAGCACTATCCAAACACATTGGCTCATGCCATTGTCCGCAGCACCAGTTTCTCCCCAATTTCTTTGCTGACCCTGACTGAAGGTGGAACTACCTAATCTCCTGTAGATCTGTCCCAAATGTCTATTCACTTTATTTGCATGTAGTTATTATAGCATTAAGATGGTGAAAGGCCCCAATTTACATCAGCTGAATAATCTGCTCTAGCAGATAAAGACTTAACTGGATTCTTGGTTCACCTCACTTTTTGTGGTTTAAGATATTCTATTTGTACTAATTACCTTTAATGATGTACACTCTTCCAAGGCGCCTGGTTGGCTCAGTCGGTTGAGCATCCAACTCTTGATTTCAGCTCAGGTCTTGATCTCAGGGTCATGAGTTCAAGCCCTGTTTTGGGCTCCACACTGGACATGGAGCCTACATAAAAAAATAATGATAATGTACACTCTCCAAATCTAATAAATTTCCTGTCTGACTAATAATGGCCACTCAACATTGTATGTTTGTTGACTGATTGAATGACAAGGTAAAAGATGGATAAATGTATGCAAAATATAACATAAAAAATAAATAGTATCAGCAGAAGACGTTGGGATTGCGTTTATAAAGCAAGTGATGATGGAGCATTTTGTATGTGACATTAGCCCCCAAAACATCCCAGTGGACAAGATAGAAATGGCCCTTTCCTCTGTGTTTTGGTTCAAGCATATGATATTGCTGATCTTTTATAGTTTTTGACATTTTCATTTATTTCAACTAATGGTGGGGGAAGTTGATTATCTAAATAGTGGAGTGCAAAATGCAGTAACACAGGAAGAGTAAAGCACTTTGAGTGCATCGTGAAGAGTATTCTAAGGTTTCCCAGTGGCTCCTTAACTTCAAGTGATTTAATTAAATTGGGCTCAGTTCCACAAGAAACCAGGGACTAAGGCAAGAATCATAGCAGGGAGTGCTATGCATTTGTGATTATATTGTTAAACTCAAGAATTTGAAGTGGAACTTAGTGAAAGTGTAACACCCCTCTCATGTCAGTTTTAAGAAAATAAAGAATTCATTTATTAAATTTAAGCCAAGGGGGCCCTAAGAAATTTAGCATATAAGTAATTGAAAATAAACATATTACCTATTAGTATTTCCCATATTCGACTTTTTGTTCAATCTAAATTTGGCAATGCAATGCTGATATGTATCACAATAAAGCAGAGTTGCTTTTTTCATTTTAAGTTTCTGCTTGGGCCCAAATCTTTATATTGTGAAGGGTATTTGGGAGCAGGTAGGGAATATGTTTGAACTGAATCAAAACAAGTTTTCAAATTATACCTTTTAGATTACCTCCCAGCTGTTTAATAAAACAACATTGCCAAGTGGAGCTTTATTTCCTTTTCTAGAAGGTGAGGATATTATTTTGGAATTCCTTCTGAAGGGTAAGTTGGAGAAATGCAAATAAGGAAGTCATCCTTCTAGACTAAAAAAGGAAGACAATATGTTATCAACTTTGGGTTTTCTCCTAAATAAACATGTATTTCCTGTTTCATTTGCTAATTATAAATAGTCCTCTAATAAGTCAATCCTCCCTTCATCTTTCCTTGCCATCCTTTTAAGTGACGATAATTCCAGAACGATTGCCACTTTGTTGTTCAGTTAAAGCAAATTCATGAAGGCAACAATTATTCAGAGATAAGTTTTCTTCCTAACTCTCACATTTATTCATAGCCTTTGTTCCTAATTTGTATTTGCATCTGAAAATTGATAAAGTTACCACTTTGGAAATAATTAACTGTGACTTTTTGTTTTAGGAAACACAAATGAGGAGGCACTTCTCCACAGAGCCTTTTCCACATTCTTTTAACAACCAAATAATTCCCAATTTTCTGGTGTGTAAATTCAGTGTGATCAGTACAAATAAACAAACTGACAAGATTTGGGCAGTTGAAACCCATTGTTTTACAATGTCTTTGTTTAAAATCTTTTCTAATTCATCCTCAGAAATGGCCTTCCTAGTAATTAGTTACCTTTAATGTCTTCATTTTCATTTAAATGTTCAATGATCAGGATAATTAGAATTAATTTGGCATTGTCATTTTATGGAAATGGAGCTTCTGCCACTTATCATGAGCATCCTGCAGGCAGTGTTACCAGAGAAATATGGGGCTCCTCTGCTTCACACACTGGGTTACAGTCTTTGGCTAAAGTGGTACCAGTAGGACCTGGCCTGATTCCAGTTTAAATTTATGCCATTTTTTGATAAAGGATTGCAGGCTGTTAAGGGAGAGGCTTGCCTGTTGTGGATGGCATTCTGTGTGTAACTTAGTTCTCCATAAACCACACAATGGACTTCATCTCCATTCATCTGGGAGGTTTATAGGCTAAGATTGATCCTATAGTTAGAATGAAAAGAAATCTCCCTTTGAATTAAAATGGGAAAAAAAAATGCCAACCTTCAACTTTTAAAAGACCTTACACAGAATACAGGAAAACCAAGTTCAAGAAGCTTTGTATCAGAAAACCTATGAAGAAGAGTGTGCCAGTGAATTTTACAACTAGGAGAGACTGTTGGCATTACCTGTGTGGTAATGGATTCTCTGGCCACAAAAAGTACTACTTTTTCTTGTCATCCCCATTCACTGGCTGCCATACCTCTGCCTCAACAATAACATTAGAGTTTCTTTTAGCCCTTCATCCTCTTCCTCACTCCTGGGAAATGTTTAGGTAAGGTGAGCGACTTAATTGACCACAAATCTGGGGTGAGCAATAATGAACATATTTAAATATTCAAATACTTTATTATTTAAGGCTGGAAGGAGTGGCCAGGGGAATTCAAGGCAGAAACTTATGGCCTATTTTTAATTAGTTTTGAGAGTTACAAAGAGTTGTTTTTGCTGCGTTCTTTTGATTCTAACAGTTAGGTTGATCCACTTCTACGGGGAGTGGATATAAACCTCATGGGATGTGGATCAAAGGATTTATGGACATGTTTTAAAACTTTCATAAAGTGTGGAAAAGCTGTGAGTCTCTGTATTCAGAGCAAAAGTAGATGGCTTTTGCTGGTAGTGATGGCTCAGTACAATCCGAGTGAAGTAAGAGAAGATGGGACCTGCATCGGAGAAGCCCGGTGAGAAAAACCTTTGGTAATGGTCAGTGCTGTGCTGGGGCCCGCCCACAATGGCTACTGATAGCTTGAAAATGACCACAATGGGGTATTTACACAACAGAAAGTGACAGACACTACAAATAAGGGCTTTCCCCCCACCGGAGACCCTGTTGCTGGACTTTGACCAGACACCACTATCAGTGGGCCAACTTGAAAGCTACTTTTGGGAGAACGGTACTGTTTCAAAGCAGTTCTATGTTGTGAGCTATGGGGTAGAACATACCTTCTCTTCTGATAAATCTTCAGTAAAGTTTGCAAGATTTACTGTTGCTTTTGGATGAGTGCCTTTTTAGGGGGTAACCCAAAGGAGTCCTGAATTTGAGTTAACACAGCCTGTTGTGGATTAGCACATATTGAACAGGAACCCGATAAAGAAGAAATTGTAAGAGAGGAAATCCTCATAATTAGAAATCACAGGGAGACTCTGGACATAAAACTGAAAGTTTGAGCAAAGTTTATTTAAGTCTTCAGAGGAGGGAGGTCCTACTTGACATCTTGGTTACACAACCATGTGTTAATTTATTGTTCACTACGTAATTTACATACATTATCATATGTTGAGTGGGTTATTAATAGATGAAAATATTGAAGTATTTTGTACAGAATGGGAAAAGGCACTTAATTTCTCTGATCTTCAGATTCTTCCTCTCTGGAAATTAGCTAAAAGTATCTTTCCATGGTGTTGATTAAAGATTAAGATAAAAAAAGAGAAAAAGAGATCAGCATTAGCCATGACTTTGTGAATGTTGCTCAGTGGTTGAAGGTTTAATTCCAGGTTTACAAAAGCTGATGTTGATGTGAAGTAAGAAATGAATAGCCACATGCAGATGCTGTGGGGGATGAGAGAGGACCTTTACTCACAAAAGTCTAGGCTCAGTATGTGGGGGGGAAAAGGCAAAAAGTCAAAAATCACAGTCTTCAGGTTTCAGAAGGAAGTATGGGACTGACTTTCATTAAAGCCCTACTTCTGCCTCAGCTCTGTTCTTGTCTGCAAGGCTTGTTCACTCTAATTCAACACAAGCCCAGAAAGACATCAAGGTGACCTATGAGATGGGGTAAGAAATTATTTTTGCATTTGTACAATAATAATAAGATTTTCACCTGGGTGAGGATGTGAGTAGAAAGGGGAAATTTTGATAATATGTCACAGAGTAGTCCATTTTGGAACCTTTCAGAATATTAAGAAAATTCTTTTGGAACTACATAGATTACGTTTTATGTCATGTGTGGGCTGGAATAAAAGTGTGAATGAGTTTAGACTTGACATTTTAAGCGAAGAATGTGTTAATTCCTAGTCTTTTTGAGTGTAGGTCTTCCTTGAGTGAGGGTCAGGCTTTGCTGGAATTTGTTGATTTTGTTTATTGGTATTTATTTTTAATAATAAGTGTGTAAGTATTCCAGTGTTTGATGTATTGTTTTTGTGGAACAGGACAACCTGTGTGTTTTTCCTCTACATTCTTTAAGTTGGAAGTAAAGAAGCTTTAAGATTATTTTAGTGGGAAACCAGAACTCATTTATCATTGGCAAAAGTTTGTCAAATTATTTTTTTTACTCATAAAATAGTCCATACAATTTTTGAAAACACAAACATATGTGAAAAAGAAAAAAAAAATCACACATCTGCCACTGTCACACAATGGCAGCTGATACTTTAGCACGTTGCTTCTATTTCTTGTGCATCCTCAACGTAGACAGACAGATGAGTGAATGAATGGATAGCAAAAGGATAGAGTGATAGATAGTCCCTGATATATAATGGTCCCACTTGGAATTTTTCAACTTTACTATGGTGCAAAAGAGATATGCATTCCATAGAAACTCTGCTTCAGAGTTTGAATTTGGATCTTCTCCTGGGCTAGTGATATGTGGTCCGATCCTCTCTGGTGATGTGGGCCAGGGGCAGCACAGCTCCCAGTCGGTGGCCATGCCATCAGGAGTGACAGAAGGTCAAGAACACTTCTGTCCCCATACAGCCATTCTGTCTGTCACTTTCAGTGCAGTATTCAATACATTATATGAGATAGTCAACACTTTATTATCAGATAGGCTTTGTGCGAGATGACTTTGCCCAACTGTAGGGTAATGTAAGTGTTCTGAGCACATAGGCTAAGCTGTGATGTTCGGTAGATAGATGTATTAAATGCATTTTCAATTTACAATATTTTCAACTTACAGTGGGTTTATTAGGATGTAACCCCATCATAAGTCGAGGAAGATCTGTATATAGAACATACATGTATATATAGAGATGATAGGACTGCTGATAATTCTGTATATATGATTTTGCATCCTATTCAACTCAAAATTAGAGAAACCATTCCTCCATTAATTACATTTAGCTTTGATTTCAAATATTTATCTGACATAATTATGTTGCAATAAAAATTTAGGAGCTTTTAGGGTTATTTTATAAGATAGATTACCAATTGTAGAATTTCTCAATGAAAAACATTTAAAAATTTCAAAGGACTTTAATGCAGTACTGTTCTACTCTTAACTATGCATTCATCAGTTTATTATTTTATTATTCTAAGCCAACATATCACCACAAGTTTTTTTCAAAGATTTATTTATTTATTTAAAGAGAGAGAGTGTGTGTGTGAGTGGGGAGAGGGGCAGAGGAAGAGGGAGAGAATCTTGAGCAGACTCCCCACTGAGCATGGAGCCCAACGTGGGGCTCTGTCTCAGGACCCTGAGATCCTGACCTGAGCTAAAATCAAGAGTCAGATCCTAAACTGACTGAATCACCCAGGCATCCCTTTGCAATAAGGTTTGAAAGAATCACAGTGGGATGCCTGGGTGGCTCAGTTTGGTTAAGCATCTGCCTTCAGCTCAGGTCATGATTGCAGAGTCCTGGGATCGAGCCCTGTGTTGGACTCCACACTCAGCGGGGAGTCTGCTTCTTGCTCTCTCCCTTTCCCTCTGCCTTTCATCCTGCTCATGTGCGCTCTCTCTCTCTCTCTCTCAAATAAATAAATTAATTAAATATTAAAAAAAAAACAGAAGAATCATAATGTCTGCCTTGAATATTGACTGAAAGAATATATCAATTAATATAATTCAGTATATCAATAATGCAAAATAATTGAGTGCAGTTATTATCTTTATTAATATTACCATTATTATCATGGATCTGGAAGCACAACACTGAAGTGTTGGAAAATGCCTTTGTATCAAATTATATTCATGGTAGTAATGTATGAAGATGCCTTCTCAAGCACTGCCAAGAGACTGCTTTTTATTTTATTTTATTTATTTTTTAAATATTTTATTTATGTATTTGAGAGAGAGAATGAGAGAGAGGGAGAGGAGCATGAGAGGGCGGAGGAGGGTCAGAGGGAGAAGCAGACTCCCTGCTGAGCAGGGAACCCAGTGAGGGACTCCATCCTGGGACTCCAGGATAATGACCTGAACCAAAGGCAGTCGCTTAACTAACTGAGACTCCCAGGCACTCTGCTTTTTATTTTTTAAATTTTTTTTGTTCTTTTCATCATGATCAATGTACTCTTTACTCCCCATCCCCTATTTCCTTCATCCTCCCACCCACCTCCCCCGAGACTTCTTTTAAGATCACAACTGGAAAGCACTAGATATGTTTCCTATTCAAAAATCTTGCTGTTAGTTTTACTTTGTGGTAGAGTTACTGATGAGATTTTAATTTTTAAGTATTCCTGAAATTTATGACTATCAAAAATCAGTAAAAATGAGCATTCCTTCTTACTTAAGACAGTTAGCATGTACCTTACTGTCGGTAGCAAAAATTTAGAACCAAACTTATTTTATTTTATTTTAATTAATTAGTTAATGAATTAATTTATTTTTTGAGAGAGAGAGAGAGCTCATGTGCATGAGCGCGGGAAGGGGCCTGAGGGAGAAGGAGAGAGAATCTTAAGCAGGCTCCATGCCTGGAGCAGACCCCCATGCAGGGCTCGATCTGGCAACCTTGAGATCGTGACCTAAGCCAAAATCAAGAGTTGGACATTTAACTGACTGAGCCACCCAGGTGCCCCAGAACCAAACTACTTTAAGTTCTAAGAACTAATTTTCACATACCTGGTAGTCGTAGGCAAGGCTAACGTCAGAGTTGGTTGATTCACCAGTTAAATAATATCTACAGGAGCCTATCCTTTTAGTCTTCCGTATCGGTGTTGACTGCATCTTCAGGCTGGTAGGAAGGTGAGTGTGGCAATGTAAAGCATCACATCTAGTAACAGTACCCAAAGGACAGAACCCACGTGACAGATGAGACATGGCGGCAAATTGCCATCACCTCTAGCATCTGGCTTGATCCTGCTACAAGTAAATTCCCACAGTGCCTCCTGGAAACTTCATTTCCCTTCACATGCTGTCCTCTTGTTTCTTTCTGAAACATGTGTCACTTATATATACATACAGATAACTTCATTAAAAAGTCACTAGAATAGGGGTGCGTGGGTGGCTCAGTTGGTTAAGTGTCTGCCTTCAGTTCAGGTCATGATCTCAGGGTCCTGTATCGAGCCCCGCATCGGGCTCTCTGTTCATCAGGGAGTCTGCTTCTCCCTCTTTCTTTAGAAAAGAAAGCACTACCCCCTGCTTGTGCTCTCTCTCTCTCCTCTCAAATAAATAAATAAAATCTTCTAAAAATGCACTGAAATATGTTATTAGTGTGCTTTCTCATCATTTTATCCACTGACAAGGTTTGCTGCTTCTTTTGCTCACATATTCTTATGGATCTGACCACCCTCTCCAACTGTCTGTTCCTTTCTGCTCTCTTAAACTCCCCATTCTCCTTGTATTTCTGTTTCTCCCAACCTTCAAAAAAATTTTTTTGGGTTATTCATTCTGTAAATATCTTGTAAATGTTAGATTCTCCTAAAATTTCATCCTAGTCCTCCATTCTTCTCTCTCCTTCAGAGATGTCATTAGCTCTGATGTTCTAAACTACTATTTGCCTAAGGAAGACTGCCATATGCCTCTGTCCAGTAGCCCTGTTCTCCTTTCAAACAGGATCCTCTGTACAACTATTTCCTGCGATGTCTCTGTTGACTTGCCATCCCGCTGGTATTTTAAAATTTATTTATTTATTTATTTGAGAGAGAGTACACGAGAGGGGGTGGGTCAGAGAGAGAAGCAGACCCCCTGCTGAGCAGGGAGCCTGACACAGGGCTCGATCCCAGGACTCCAGGACCTTGACCCGAGCTGAAGGCAGACCCCCAACCAGCTGAGCCACCCAGGCGCCCCCCGCCACTGGTATTTTAAATTCAACCTCCCAAAATTGAACTACTACTTTTCCTTTCATTCTGCTTATGCCTCTCCTGCATTCTCTGTCTCAGGATACTGACACTTCCATTAACTCATGCTCTTCCTTAGGTTTGGAGTGATCTCTGCTCTTGACAAAATACACAAAGCCCTACCTGGCTGTACCATGCTCATTACTTAAAATGTGGCTCAGAAGTAATTTCCTCCCTATTCTGATGTAACTGGAACCAGGTGGGGTGGTTAGCATGAATGTTTTCAAAAGGATTCTCACAGGCACCTGGGCGGCTCAGTCAGTTGGGCAGCCGACTTGATTTTGCCTCAGGTCCATATCTCAGGGTCGGTCAGGAGATTAAGACCTGAGTCTGGCTCCGTGCTCAGTGGGGAGTCTGCTTGATATTCTCTCTCTCTCTCTCTCTCTCCCCCTCCCCATGCTCACTCACTCTCTCTAAAATAAATAAATTAAACTTAAAAACAACAACAAAAAATCAAGACTCTCCAGATTATTTCATAAGCTCTTCTTTTATTCTACCAACACATATCTTCCAACAGCCAACTTTCCTGTTGGGAATCACTGATTTGGGCATTATTTTTCCTTACCCAATAAACTGGATGAATAAATGAAGAAATAAAGGAATGAGCAAACGAATTGTATGAATTCTATTATATTTTCTATGGACAGTGATCTGTTATTAATAGTGGTCTTACAACGGTGTTAGTGCATAAAAAAAATAAAAGTATCAACAGCAAGCACAAGGTCATTGTGTTTTCATACTCAATAAATGTGTAAGAATTTGTTTTAAAAAAGTATTTTTTTCTTTAATATGAAAATATGAAATCCCCAGTTTGTTTTTAAAGGGAATAAATGACTGGGAACAATAAACCTTTGTTCTACTCTTGACAGTGGTAGGACAGGAGTTTTAAAAGTAGTAAGTGGTTTTCAGGCTGGTATTAGAGAAGTACCTACTGGACAAAATATCTTTCAGGTATCTACAAATACCATGTACTGTGAGATACGCATATTAGGTCTAAGATGAATTACCTTAGGTTCTGATTCAGAAACCGCCATTGCGTAAAGTGTGTAAAAGCAGATGTTTTCCACAAATAAAATATTTGAATGATTCTTCTAATGGGGAAATGGTTGCTTTATAGTAATGATTGAAACAAGTTATTTTACTTCCATAAAATATTTTCACATCTCTAAAATTTCCACAGTATAAAATAAAAGTTGAGCTAAATAAGCACTAAGGTTATTTTCAAATTGTAAATGTCTATAAATTTCAGAATATTTATCAAGTACTTATTCACAATGGTCAAAGCACGTGTCTTTTAGTATAATGTGCTGTTTAGACTTCTGACATTCCGAGCAAAATTCCTGAGATTTTATACTGTTGTTAACAAAGATGTTAATGAAACCTACCACATACAGTATCACCCAATACTTTCACATTAGCTCAGGTTTCTTAATATCAGTTATGCAGCCTTTACCAGATATAAATTTGTCACTTTATAACAAAGAGGAGTTCTATTTTAAAATTATGATTGAAGTATACATATCAGCCTTTAAAAATTGTATTGAGTATTCTATGCATACTATGTTTAGCACATAAGGATGCTCAGAAAATGTTAATATCAGATGAATAATGAGTGGATGAAATATGAAAATATATATAAATACACACATACACACACACCTGTATTTTTTTCCTTCTTATGTAGCCAAGCTTAATTGGTCTGTGAATTTGTGAATTTTTATTTTTGAGTACCAGCTTTTTTTCTTTTTTGTACCAAGTTTCTTACCTGACCAATATAAATTTTGTATATATTCACAGAAAATTTTGAGAGAATGCTTCATCTCAAAACTCATCTAGACTGCAGAAAATACAAATTTTTATTGCTGTCTTTCTAATGAAAGAGTCAAGAATAAATTGGACAGATTCTTTCTCTGATCATGAAGTACAGACAAACTGATTTCCGTGAGGGGCAGAAGAGGTTAACAGGCAGCAAGGATGACTGGCCCACCCTGTTTCAGGTATCAGTGAAATGGTCGACAGAGATGTGGAGCCTAAGGTTTGGTAAAAATAGAAACATTTAAATCCATACTTCAGTCATTTCCTCTCCCTGATTTATGTTTTCTTGGTTGTTTGTAGGCACAGCCAACAGGCAAGTGGAAGAGATAGCACGTGTGTGGCTGAGGTTGATTGTATATAATCAGAGTGATTATGTGGAAATCAATCAGAATTTTCTTCTTAGAATATGCTTGTTCTGACATAATGAGTGACATTCAAGCTAATTTTTATTCATTGCCTTCTCCTTTCACAGAAATCTTTATTTCCCTCGATATCATTCTGTGTACTTCTTGTTTTCCGGCATTTCCTGAGAAAAGGAAACAGTTCCATGCATTTAGTTTTAGTCTTAAGGTTATTTACAAATATATTCAGAAACAATGCAACTTCCTATATTAGTTTTTTTCAATAATGAATATTAGAAAAACATCAATTGGGTACCACCAGTCCTTTTAGACAGGTATGTGGCTGGTAAAATGTGGGGACATAAGAGAAACAATGCTAGCTAGCATCCACATGTGAAAGATGGTGACTCAGCTCTAGTTACCTTAAGCTTATTTTGCAGTTTGGGAGACATTTTATTTAGTTTCAAATGTTGTGACTTGCAATGGGAAGAATTCAGAGATGACATCAATGATCCAGACCTTATCATTCATAGCCTCCTCCTAAGTGTGGGTGAGACTTGTAATTTGTTTCTAGCAAGTAGAATATGGCAAAACTGATGGACTATATTGATGTTATATTCTAAGGTAAAGCAATTCTGCAGAAGTAATTAAACTCCCTAATCAGTTGACTTTAATTTGAACAAGAGGGAGATTTTCCTGGGTGAATCTAATCTAATCAGGTGTACCTTTAAAAGAAGTCAGGGGCCATTATATTGTAACAGGTAGGAAGCAACAGGGACTCTCTCTTCTGCGAACCCTGAAGAGTCAGGCTACTATGAATTCTAAAGCTGAAAGGAATGAATTGTGCCAAGAATGAGGTGGATCCATCATTATCCCAGCATTGCTCAATGACTTGATTTTGGCATGTGAAGAGAGATCTGAGTTGAGGATCCAGCCAATGTGTACCTGGACTTGTGACTCATGTATCTTGTTTAAAGCTTCTGAGATTGTGACAATTGGTTAAAGAAATAGAGAATTAATACATACTTTTAAAAATTTCTTATTTCTAGGCAAGGATTACTTCATTCATTCATTCATTCATTCACACATTCATATAGAAATTGACTTTACCAACTGGGTATTAGACAAATAAAGCATAATCCCTCCTCAAGGAGCTCTGTGTGTGCATGCATACAGGAGAGAGAGGGAGAGCATGCACAGGAGAGATAGGAGAGGAACAGAAAGGGGAGGAGAGGATAGAAAGAAAATTCCAGTACAAAGAAATACTCATCAGTGCAAGATTATAGTGAATGAGATAGATGATGGCATTGGCTCTGTGTATTTCTTTATTGAAAGGTATAATTGCCAGCACCATGCAAGGTCTTTTCCTAGGAATGAGTATGTGGGGAGGATTGGGAAGAACGAAGATGCATATAGGAGAAATCAATATTGTTATGGTTTGCTTTAGCCAAATGTCGCTGCCATAATGTCTTCTGTACCACATGCTCTCTTGTAACTTTGACATTCTCCCATCAAGATATAGAGCTTAATTGCCATCATCTTCAGTATGGGCAAGTTTATGGCTCTCTTGCAAACAGTTGACTCTGAGTTTAGGTTGTGAAAAGTGATGAAGTGTCTGCTGTGGTCATTAGAATACTTGCTCTTGGAGGCCTTTACTCACCTTGTAAACACTCTGTCTATCTTGAGGTTACCATGTTGTGAAGAAGCACAAACTAGCCCAGGTGGACAGGCCCTGAGATTAGATCATGATATAGAGGTTCCCCATCAGCCCTCTCCTGCTCCCTTCTGACTTCCCTACCTGATTCCAGCCACCATTGAAATGCATCACATAAAAGACTTTGAGTTGGAACCACCAAGCCAAGATTCTTCCTAGTTCTGGACCCACAAAACCCCCTGAGATATAATAAAAGTATTGTTTTTTTGTTTTTTTTTTTTTTTTTTTGACAGAGAGAGAGAGACAGCAAGAGCAGGAACACAAGCAGGGGGGAGTGGGAGAGGGAGAAGCAGGCTTCCTGCCGAGCAGGGAGCCCGATGTGGGACTCGATCTTAGGACCCTGGAATCATGACCTGAGCCAAAGGCAGACGCTTAATGACTGAGCCACCCGGGCACCCAGTATTGTTTGTTTTAAATCACTAGATTTCGGAGGTATTTAGTTACATAGCAATAGATAACCCAAAAAGGGCTGTTCCTGCTCACACTAAAAATTATGAAGAGTAATGAATTATATAAGCATGTAACTTGCTCTGCCTACAGTGAGGTCTGACTGTGTCACAGTTGCTATGATTATTTAAAAGAGCCATTACTGATTGCAGTCTATTGCTTTCTTTGATACCTAGCTGAACTAACATGTTAGCTTTGATACAGTGCTGGGCACATGAAAGATAGCTGATAAAAAGGAGTTCCTTTCTGTCCTTAGCTTTTCTTAAAGCACAAACCATTTTATTCTCTTCATGATTAACTTTGTGCATAAACAAAGAAAAGCAAAATATCACAGCATATGTTTGAAAGTATAAAAATCCTTAGATGCAAAGGTCAAGTGACTATTAAGGATGTTATTTCCTCCACATGACACTAATTGTATTTTATTATCTCAGAAATTTAAGCTTTTAACAAAGAGGGACTTTTCATTGGAATATGTCAATTTATAGGAAGAGGAATTATCATTTGCTGTTTTTGAAGGCTATAATCTCTTTGGATATCATTTTTATATTCATTGGTTCATAATAAAATAAGAGAAAATATAGTGTTATATATTTATTGTTTATATAATTTTAACTTCCACAATCAAAGATACTGGGTATATTACAAATGTCAGTATATTAACAAACTTTATATTTAGAAGGAAGTTAGATTTTATATACTCTTAATTCATTGTATTATATGTCAATGAGGAAATTGAAGTTCAAGATAATAACTGGATAGAAGTCTCAAATAACCTAAAATTTCCTTGGCACATTTCTCTTTCCACATTATGGTTATCTGTCTATTTTGATTTTCTTTCCTTTTTTTTTTTTTTAACATTTATTTATTTATTTATTTATTGAGAGAGTGCACATGCATGAGTGGGAGGGAGGGACAGAGGGAGAGGGAGAGAGAAAATCTCAAGCAGACTTCCCACTGAGTGTGCAGAGCCCAACTTGGGGTTCAGTCTCACTACTCTGAGATCATGACCTGAGCTGAATCAAGAATTGGACACTCAACCAACTGAGCCACCCAGGCATCCCTCTAGTTTGATTTTCTGTTTAGATATCTTGCCACTACCTCTGACTCTTTTCACTAATGTGTTTTTGAACTCTTTCTACTAACCTGCTCTTGATTTCTCTCTTGCACAATTTGTAACCTGAATGTATGAATCCTAAATTCATACCTTTTTAAGACCCAGGTAAGTTATTTTGTATTTGTCTTACAGTTTTTTCAGAGGCAAGAAATAGAAGTTAAGAGAAGAAGCTGATCTTGAATCAATTAGAATTCCACTGGACATAGAAAATCTTTACAGTCAAAACCCACTGGCTAATGGACAAGCCAGCTTAGGCTGTTGACAGCATCTAATATGTTGTCACAAGAAGTATAAAGGAAAAATAATATAGGGAGGGAGCATGGAATGTCTAACTTACAGTAAATATTTGAAGAAGTAATATAAGTAATATAAGGAAATTCAAGTTTGAAAAACGTGTTATACAATTCTAATAAATGTTATGCATATGAATATTTCACCACTATTCAAATATATTTGATTATATGTATGTATACCTATAGATAGATATAGATATACATTTAATTCCCTTTATGTCCGCATCTCCCATTTGGCAAACACCAGTTTTTTCTCTGTATTTAAGATTCCAATTTTTGGTTTGTTTGTTTTGTTTTTTTAGATTCCACATATGAGTGAAATCATATGGTATTCCCCTTCTCTGATTTATTTTACTTAGCATAATACCCTCTAGGTCCATCCATGTTGTTGAAAATGGTGAAGATCTCATTCTTTTTTAGGGAATAGTAATATTCCATTGCGTATATATTCCACATCTTCTTTATCTGTTCATCTATTATTGTACACTTCAGTTGCTTCCATATCTTGGCTATTGTAAATAATGCTGCAGTAAACATAGAGGTGCATATATATCCTTTCAAATTAATGTTTTTGTTTTCCTCAGGTAAATATCCAGTAGTAGAATTACCAGATCATATGGTATCTCTATTTTTAAATTTTTGAGGAACTGCCATATTTTTTACAGAAGCAACCCTATTTACATTCCCACCAACAGTGCATCAGGGTTCCCTTCTTTCCATATCCTTGCCTACAGTTATTTCTTATCTTTTCGATATTAGGCGTTCTGACTGGCGTGAGGTGATATCTCATTGTGGAATTGATTTGCATTTCCCTAATAGTGATGTTGAGCATCTTTTCATGTGTCTGTTGGGCATCTGTATGTCTTCTTTGGAAAAATATCTATTTGGGTTCTTTGCCCATTTTTTAATCAGATTGGTTTTTTGGTGTTGGGTTATACAAGTTCTTTATACATTTTGGATATTAACCCCTTATTGGATATATCTTTTGCAAATATCTTCTCCCATTCCCTGGGAGTTGCTTTTTTGTTTTGTCAATGGTTTCCTTTGCTGTGTAAAAGCTTTATTTTGGTGTATTATTTTCATAAAAATGGACCAATAGTTTATTTTTGCTTTTGTGTCCCTTGCCTGAGGAGACATATCCATAAATATGTTGCTAAGGGCAATGTCTAAAAGATTACTGCCTGTGTTTTCTTTTAGGAGTTTTATGGTTTCAGATCTCACATTTAGGTCTTTAATTAATATGATAATCCTACATTTAAATTCACCAAGTTGCCCATTTTTGCCTATCATTCTGACTGTGTAATATGGTCAAACGCTGTGAGGAATACTGGAGATGGAGATGCAAAGAATATACAACTTTTAGCCTGAAAGAGGAATTCACAGTTTAGCGTTGAAATACAGAAGCATCTCATCCTCAGGTTACTGTCTTCTCAAACATACCCCACTTCCCACTAATATCCCCTCCCATCCTTGTCCTAGATCTGGTGCATTATTTCAGATTCTTTCTTCACATACTTACCAAAACTATTTTAGATAGTGAGAATTGTCTGAAATGTAATCTAAGAAAAAGAGTACTGGACACATAAACTCTACCCCCAACTCTGTTTGGTATTAGTTTTGAACATCATTGAAATTCTTTGAGATGTTGAGTATTATAAAAATTATAAGACACTAATTGTGAAAATTATTTTGTAAACTGTTAAGTGTTACTGCAATATTTGTTATTTTTTATGAAGCTGTTCTTTCCTCTGAATTTACTTTGAATGTTACAAAGGGAATTTTAAGCTAATTTTTATTGAACTAATATAACAAACAAAATTATGCCTCAAAAATTAAAAAAAACTCAAAATAATTTAGTTTTTCTATCTTTCACAAGAGTCATGTGATAGACATTTAATGATTCTTATGCAGAGTTTTAGAATATTAATCTTATGGTACATTTTAGAGGTTAAATTTTGCTTTCCCCTTCAATATGGTGAGAGGGTGAATTCTCTAAGTAAAAATGAATAGTGAAATGTTTTCGTCAAGCTTTAAAGAAAATAGACACTATTCTAGAATTTGCAACGGCACAGTGATCATTGGATAAAGGTTTTGATAAACACCCAATAATTTTTTTAAAATCAATAATTAATGTAAGTATGTGTAACTTATTCTTTCCTCCAAAAGAAAAACTTCCTTATACTTCTTGGTCTATTTTTAAAAATAATTTTTGCAAACCAAACCATACTAAAATGCAAAACACTTCGCAACCCATTTGTGTACCCTTAAGGTTGTTACCATGTGGATTCCTCTTCTAGTATGATGAGGTCTTTTGGTCTTATTACTTTTCATTTCTGCCCCACTGAGGTTAGCCAAAGTTCACTCGCCTTGTCAGTTAAGTTTCTAAACCAGATGAATTATATTTTCTATAATTGAGCTAACCACAGTTAATTGCCTAATAGACTATGCCTACACTAACTGAAAAAAGAATTAATTGCTTGGAAAAGAATGCATTACATATTTTAGTCACATCTACACAGTCATGCTAGAACACAGTGACAAATAAAGGCATTTCGATGGTGACCAGAGCCACTGGTGACAGCAGAGGCAATTCTCACATTAGGTGTGTGCTAAAATCTCTTACCTTTCTGTGGGAGTTTTCTGGATATGGATGTAAGGTAAAAGGTTATAAATTGAACTTACTGAAGTTGAGTGAATTATGTATTATTGTTTTTTCCTTCCATTACATAAGAAAATAATTTTAGGTGACATTTGGCAAAGGTTTAGGTACAATTTAAGAAAATATCGTTTGTTAAAGTTCAGATTTTTTTTAATTGCCAGTTTTTACTATTAAGGATTTAGTCTTGCATTTCAAAAACGTATTTCGTTGTCAAGGTATAAAACCAGGTCTAATGATTTTCTAAATTTTCTTTGAAAAGCTTACATGTGCATAAAAATAATTTGGCATTTACTACATTTTTACTAGATTTCTTTCTATGTACATGAAGGGGTGCCAATACCACATTATATTATGCCTATATAATAATGCCAATGAATCCCAGATTTCATTACCTAAATGTAAGTGGTATATATAAAGGGAAAGACCAGTGGTATTGAATGTATCATCCCTCTTGGTTATACTTTAACAGATTTGCTACAATAAATGGAAAGTTAAAAAATACGGCAAGAACTTAGGTAATCTATTGAAGTATAATTGATAATCAGGTCAATCTCAGAAAATCTTGAGTGGACTGCACTCTAGAATAAACACAAGCTTTCTAATGCCCAGAAGCTGTTTCAACCATTAAATCATTTGGTCAAATACTTTTTAAAGTCTACAAACTTAAATGAAGAATTCAAAGTCCAATGCTTTAGAAAAGGCCAGAGAAAATCAAATCTGTTTGCTATTCTAAAGAATTTCCGAGATATTTGATAAAAAGGGAAGCACAATAAGCATGTTCATGAACAGGATTCTATTCATAATTTGAATGTGAAAGAGTCTGCTTATAAGGCAGAACGCTACTAAGAAAAAAACTCAAGAAAATAAACCTCATTGGTCACCTCCAGGGTCTCTTCTTTTTCTCACTTTCCTACTCATAGACCTTCCTCTTCCCCATCAATCATAAATCAACTTGCATTGATAATTACTATGTAAATATTTCTTATGTGTATTAAAATTTAGCAAGAAAAAAATTGATATTGTTGGTTAAAAGGAGCAAAAGGAGACTTAAAATTTACCTATGCATTCTAATTACCCATATTCCTCACTCTGTTCCTTTTGGATTGATGGCTAAGAGTTTTCCGAACTTGGAAATTGGAATGCTTCCAAAATGTTGTTTTCTGTGAGCTCACCACACCTGTAGACAAGGTTATGGCCCCGCGAATGCAACTACTAAATCTCTGAAGAGATAGTCAAGAGAGAAGCTAGAAAGATGGACTTGCCTTCGTTCCTCTCCATTCTGATCACTTTCCCCTCCACAGCCCTTTGACTCTCTAGCTGTGCCTTGAGAGTTGGGGCCTTGGCACTATGCTCATCCCATGCCATTGTCTACAGATCCTCATCAGTTTCTCTCGTCTTCTTTAGGTCTTTATTCAAATGTCATCTTCTCAGTAAAACCTGCCTTGCCACCTATTTTTTTTTCTTTTTTTTTTTTAAGTAATCTCAACGCCCAGCGTGGGGCTCAGAACTCACAACCCAGAGATCAAGAGTCACACGCTCTACTGATTGAGCCAGCCAGGTGCCCCCCTTACTACCTATCTTCAGTTGCACTTCCACAAACACACATCCTGTCTACTGTCCCTGATATGTTTTTCTCATAGCACCTATCCCAATCTCACTTACATGTTTTGCTTGATTATTTTGCTTAATGCCTGTGCTCCACCGTACAATGGCAACTCCATGACAGCAGGGATGTCTACTTATTTTGTCCACTGCTCTAGTGGCAGAGTCTAAAATGGGACCTGACATACAGTAGATGCTCCATAAATATTGGTTAGATGCATGACTTAATGCAGGGTATCAGCCAAGCTGTTTACTTTACTCTGGTCTCTGAGAAGATTTGCAGGCACAAAGAAAGATTCCATTATGGAAAATTTAATGAGACAAAGCACAAAACTCTATCATGGTAGATAGGGATGAAGAGTTGTTTATCGTAACTTGGGTCATGATAAAGGCTTAATCATACAGAACGTGAAAAAAAAGCCCTAGTACCAGATCTCCGGTGAAAGAACTCATAGTTTTCCTAACTGAAGGATTGGTTGGCCCCAACTCCTGCTGAGCCTGCTGACTAGGGCTATGTCTCCATGGCATAGCTTAGAAGGATGAAAGCAAGAGACAGCAGCATCTCTCTTGTCCTCCCTCCCACTGAGGTTTCTCCCCCATCCTTCATTCTCTTGCCGTACTCTCTGTGGCCCACTGCTCACCAGATCATGTGCAACCACATACAGTGGCATTCAGGATCACTGGATCTGGTTCCAGCTCATGTGGTCTTTCTTCATGCTCCCCCAAATCTCCAGTGATTCTGAGCTGCTGTAGTTCTCTAAACTAAGCGTGCTTGCCCCAACCCCACAACTAAAAGCCTTCCCCTGCCTCATTTCCTTGTGAATCCTGATTTAACATCTAATAGCCGGTTCAAGTGTTTTTTCTTTTGTGAAATCCCCGATATATTCCCCACTCTCCCAAACAATGCACTGCTCTCTCATTGGTTCCCTATTGATTTCTTTTTTTTTTTTTTTAAGATTTTATTTATTTATTAGAGAGAGAGCATGCAAGTGAGGGGAGGAGCAGAGGGGGAAGGCAAGGGACAAGCAGACTCTGTGCTGAGCAGAGAGCCCAACTAGGGGCTCGATCCCAGGACCCTGCGATCACGACCTGAGCCCAAACCAAGAGTCAAACGCTCAACCGATGAGCCACTCAGGCACCCCTCCCTATTGATTCTTATAGTTTTAAAATATTTTCATTTCAATTACTTGTTCACATGTTTGGTTCCCACTTTAGGCGGTGGTGAACATGAAGTCAGGAAGCAAGTTCTATTTTCTTCGTATAGCTGAGCATAATAACAGCCATATCGTTTAATAAAGACTAGTACTAGTAAGTCCAAATGGTCAAAACTGATAAAGCTCCTTTTAAAAAGTTGGAACTAAGGCATCAGAAATTAAATAGTAAAATTTCTAGAAAATTTCTGATGCTTAAAATCACAATAAGAAAGCCATCTCCTTTTCTACTTGTGTTTCCCAGGAGATAGGCTAACAGGGGAGATTTCCCAGAGGGAAAAAGATGGCCAGTGTTTTGGAGAAGGGGAAAAAAAAATATTTTAGTGGAACAAGTAGAAGTAGCATACAGGGACAAAAAATGTGGTGTGTCACAAAATGGATAGAATGTTCCTGAAAGATCCAAGAGAGTGATGAGCTTCAAGAGACTGGGAGGTGCACTGAAGGGAGAGGCCAGTTGTTGAAGTATTTAAAACTCACAATCAGAGCTCTCCTAGTGTGATGCAACGCCAGTGATTGCTAATTGAGGCTACATTTGCTCAAGGTGGTTGTATAATTACACCCAAGTTCAGGTTCCTTATTCAGCGTAGTCCTCACGTACTCGCTGACAGCATGGAAGGATAGAGGAGGAGGATGTACCGCAGGACATTTCACAGACTAAAGATGCTGCGAGCGTAGCTTTTCACTTGATTCAGGCTTTAAGTGTTCGCCTGAATACTCAAAACACCATCCATTTCTGGAAAGGGATTAATGAAGACATTTATTTCAAAAAATATTTTTTTTTGTTCCCTCTCATTTGAGACCGAGTTTTCCATATCCTCTGACAGCTTGTCAATGGGAAGGCGTTCATCCCTGCTTTATCGCCTATCTGTCTGCTCAATATGAATGCAGTGCGGAGACGGAGGAAACACATTTAGGGCTGATTAATGTAAAAATACCCTTTGATGAGCAGTTTAATGCAAGATAACTCCGAATTTTCAAATTCAATATATTGGATCTTCTGAATACCACATTTTTCATATTTGCTGAAGGACTTTTTTCCTACAGTTCTACTTTGGAACATTCAGCTCAGTGGGAAGGTATGTGTTTATCTGAATAAACTGGCTCTAATCCCGAATGAATATTTGTACAAATCTGCTCTCAGCGTTGATATCAATTTATTAGACAATTAGAATATGGCAAGTGTAGTGAAGGTTGTAACTTGCCTCACATAATTTTTTAATTGTTTCCATTCACACCTCTTCTCTTCATATACAAAATTCCTAAAGTCTATAGGGATATCTTAGTACATATTTATGCAGATCACTTTTTTATTTATGGAAAGGGATCGCTCGTTCCCCCAGGTGGTTGTAAAACTGCAATTTCACTTTGACATGATACAAATTGGTTTAGAGAAAACAAATTATTCTAAAGTCTTTAGAAACTGAAATGATGCTGTTGGACCATAGTAACAAGATAAATAAATCTAGAAGATGGTGATTTTTATCTTTCCAGCACTAGATGGGCTTGTCCTGGATCATGCCTCTGAATTTAGGTCACTGATTTTTATTTAGAGATGATTTTTGACTTGTATAAAGAAATGGAAACCAAGAGCTACCATAAAACAAGAATTAGTTTACAATCTTTTGAGATGCGTATTTATACAGACCATGAAATAAAAAATACTTTGTTCAAGGAAAGTTGTCTTTTTGATGCCTCTTTGAATGGCAGACCAAAAATAGAATTTTTAGGAGTGAATAAATATTTTTTGTGACTTAGCCTTTTTCCTAGCCTGTTCTATAAACGGAATATTGGAGCATGGGAAAATACCCTGAGCTTAGGAACTTGCTTTATTTCTTAAAGTAAAATTTTATTGAAAGTTAGCATATACACAGAAAACGGCACAAATCATAAACCGTAATCGCCATGGATTGTAAATGAACATAGCCATGTAACCAGGATGTCAATAAAAGTAAGATATTAAGAGAATATTACCATATGCCTCTCATGCCCCATCTCAAAGATGATTGCTACCCTGCCTTCTAATACCATGGATTAGTTTAACCTCTTCATTGGAAGTCAACTCGTCCATACAAATATTATCATTTCCATTTTACAAGATCTTGCATGTGCATTTCATTCTCCTAGCTATCAGTCATTGACCAAGATGTAGAGCATGGAATCCGAAGAAAATAAAATGCTTCAAATCAGTTTTAACATGACAGTGTTCTTCATGATTATCAAAAGTGCCCTGGAAGTAAACAATGTCACCCAGGTTGTGTTTGGATAGCAGCCAAATCATTTGACTCCACAATTTTACCTCACACTATTTTGGCCCAACATTAGATTTAATAAAGTAGAAGCTTACACCATGGCCCCCTAACTTGTAACCAAGAATATAGAGTATAGAGATGGAGAATAAGTTTTAGAGATCAGAAGAGGGAAACAATATTTAAATTTATATGTGGTTAGAGAATGTTATGTAACAATGTATTGATTAATTCAGTGAGTTGAGACATGACATTTATTTTTAACAATGAGTATCCTATTTTTTGTAAGCATGTCCCATAGTTTAAAGTGCTTACTGAATTCCTGTTGGGAGACAGCTATTTCAGGAGAATATGATGGTCCTTAATCACTTCACACAAGCTCTTTGTAAGAAAGCTGGACAGGAAATTTTTTACTTTTGTTACAAAATCAATTGAATTTCCAATTGAATCAAACGAGGTTTGTCAGTATATAACCTCCAATCCTCTAATGTCTTTTTTTAAGTATTTTTTTTTATTTTAAAAGATTTTATTTATTTATTTTTGAGAGAGAGAGAGAGAGAACAAATGGGAGGAGGGGCAGAGGGAGAAGCACGCTCCCCGCTGAGCAGGGAGCCCGATGCCCGACTCGATCCTGGGACCCTGGGATTATGACCTGAGCCGAAGGCAGATGCTTAACCAACTGAGCCACCCAGGTGCCCTCCTCTAATGTCTTGATCCCTCTTCTTTATGCTATTTCTCCCTGTTCTTCATAGTGTATTATTGATGAATTTAAAATAATTTTTGATTTTTTTATTGAGTTAGAATAACCTGAGAAGGAAAATAACATCTAACTTAGCAACTACTGAGTTCTTATGATAGATGCTGTACACATATTTTCTCAGTTAATCCACACAGAAAGTAAGGCCAATATTATGTCCATTTTACAATTGGGGAAATTGGAGTTTAGTGAAGATACATAATTTGTTCACTGGCATAGTATCATGACTGTCAAAGAAAGAATTGAAATTCAAAGCCAGTTGACTCTAAATCTCTCCTGAAAGATGCTTTCACATAAGGCTAAGTATTAGTATTACTTATGATATGTTGGTTGATGAACTTTTATCTCTTCTAAAACAAAACATAGTTTTAGTGTTTGTGGGTTCATAATCTTGGTATCTTTGGTTATCCTCCTAAGAGAGTCCACATCGGTAGTTCAGTGGTCTCAGAGTGTGGTACTTGGGTCAGTCGCAACAGTATCATCTGTGAACTTGTTGGAAACACAAATTTTTTAGTCCCACCTTGAATCTCTGAATTTCTGAGCATGGGACTCAGAAAACCATGTTCCATGTTTTAAAAAGCTCTTGAGATGATTCTTATGGTTTGAGAACCACAGACCTATTTTTTAAAAGCATGAAGTATAGAGAC
This sequence comes from Phoca vitulina, assembly GCF_004348235.1. Taxonomy (NCBI): domain Eukaryota; kingdom Metazoa; phylum Chordata; class Mammalia; order Carnivora; family Phocidae; genus Phoca; species Phoca vitulina. The sequence goes on from NW_022589708.1 coordinate 6,600,456, forward strand.
AAACTGTGTACATTTTGTATCCTGGTTCTGCAAAAAATACTAGTGATGTGACATTGAGCAACTTAGCTCCTCTTTCTGGGTCTCAGTTTCTTCATTTATGAAATGTAAATAATAATAGTACCTGTATCATAGGGTTTCTTTGAGGTACTGTAACATACATGGAAAAGTGCCAGGCTCATAGCAAGAACTATATAAATCATTAGAAAGAAATATAATTTTTTTTTATAATGTGAGCTAAATAATTGGTATCAAGAAAATTCACTAAATAGCTCAATATTTTTAATAATTTATTTTAATAATGAAGTCTAATAAATGTTGAGTTATTGAATAGAAATAAACATTCTTTTTATAATTTGTTTCACCATTTTAAAAATATATGAAACAGAAAAGGAAAGGCAATGGAAAGCTCATATAAATATGATACAGTAAATTGCACAATGTTTTATGAAGATGATTTCATACAGAATTCAAAGTAGATGCAATTAGTACTACAAATTAGAAATTGCAAATGATGATTTAACAAACACATGATTTAACAAACAAATCAAAGAAGAGAAAGAATTTCAGATGAATTTAAATCTCTCCATGCAGATTTAATCTTGTGATAAGTAATTCTCAAGAGAAAGCATGGAATGTTATTCTTCATTCCAAAAAGTAGGGCAGTGTAGAAGTTGAGAACATTTATCGCAGAAGCTAGAATTATCAAGGAAGACAATAGAATCCATACGCATGAATTTCAATGTAGGAAAATCACGTTTAATGTTATTTCCCTTTTATATACAATGCTGGTTTTAATGAGAGTCATGCTGTATGGTTGCACCTGTGGGTGAGTAATCATAATATTTGTGATGGCAAGTTGGCAAGGGAGGCCGATGCAGAGGATCTGAGTGAAGAGCAGCAGATGGTGTATAAATGCCAAAGCCATAACCATACACTTTTTTTGGGGTGTATTTAAGTATTTTCATGTTCACAGCATGAAGTGAGGGCATCAGCTGAAAAAAATCTTTCCATTCTTCTAGTCCATATGCACCAATTAAACACACATCATTAGACAGAAGTGTGTATGTCGAGGCATGATATGTGGAGAAAGGAAGGGAAAAACTCCACAGACACAAATTTGTATTTTCTTTATCAGTTCCAAAGGAAATATCAAAACAAAATGGCAATCTAATTTTTAACAGCATTCTGTAGGATAAAAAGTGCTTTCCAATGCACTCTCTGAAACAGTTCTCACCGTAGGACAAGGAGTTGGATAATGATGTTTTCCCCCAATTCCTGCTAGAGAAGCAAAGTGTTGGAGAATTTCAGTGATATGACGGGGTCATGCAAGCTAGTAAGTGACCTCAGTGGTGATGGGACACCTCCTTCAGTTTTGTTCCAAAATCTTTGTTCTTCTGCTGTGCCACGCCCCTTTTAAGCATTTAGTTTACTTTCTCCGTTGGAATTTATATCCTAATAAAGAAAACCCAAAGGGTATCAGCAGTTCAGAAATACCTGTTTTGTAATTGTACCCCTAAACAAAGAGGGTTAAAATTCACACCATAGATAGAAGTGATCTTATCCTCATACTTTTTTTTTTTTTTTTTTTTTTTTCCTGGTCAAAAGCCCACATATTTATTTCCAGGCAGGTTCATGTTTGAAAATACCTAAGGGTACTCTGCTGGACATTAAAAGCTCACCCACAGTCTCAGCAGGGGTGGTTGCTCATCAGGGGAGGGTCTCTTGTGCAACATGTCTCCAAGGGAAGCCAACCACCACAGGACCTAGACTCTCAGCCCATAGGAGGTGGGTGAAACCTGATGTTAGGAAACCCTTACCTAGACCTTTTATGGACATGAAAACCAACGCCCCTTCTCTTGCTCTCTGTCCTTCGTATGACCATAACGGCCGTGTGGCTTGATGCTGCTTCTGACCTCTGGGTGCAGTTTGGTTTCATTTAATTACATTCCCTTGCAGAGACTATTATGCATGATGGCCAGTGCTATGGACTGAATGTTTGTGTCTCCTCAAAATTCATATGCCCAAGCCCTAATCTCCAGTGCGATGGTATTAGGAGGAGGGACCTTGGGGAGATGATTAGGTTTAGAGTAGGTCATGCAGCTGGAACCCCCATAATGGGATTTGTGCTCTCAGAAGAAGACATGAGAGAGATTGTCTCTCTCTTTCAGCCATGTGAGGACACAGCAAAAAGGCTTCCATCTGCACACAGGAGGAGGGCTCTCCTCATGAACCCAGCAGGCCATCACCTTGATCTTGCGCTTTCCAGCTCCAAGGGATATGAAAAATAATGCTTTGTTGTTTAAACTATGCCATCTATGACATTTTTGTGACAGGAGCTCCAGCTGACTAAGACAGGGACACAAGACATTATGACATCTGGGACATTCTTTAGGGACTCCAAAGAAGGTCTGTGAGTGCAGTAGAATGGGTGGAGAGAGGCTGTTGCAGATAATGAGAAAAAGGGAGCAGAGATAAGGTGCAAGAAAAACTACGTCTTTTAATTAAAAAATGGTAATATCCATTTATATAATATACTTTTGTTCCACTCTACTCAAGCTGAATTACTGAGTTTCTGTAAATAACTGCATCCTTATAGCACACAGAGCGTGTTTGCCCTTCTTTAAGACAAACCCCTGCAGGGCGATAGGAGGAGGGATGTTCCTAATTGAAGCGCCCTGGGGATTCCAGGAGGAGGGTGGCCATCGCAGCACCACGACTCACGGTGCTGTCACACCAATCAGATAACTCAGACATTTTATTCAAGCAATTTTTTTTCTAGCAATGTTTTGCTTTGATATTTACAGAAATTTTCTTCATTAACTTTAGCTACACGTGGTCTGCATTTTTACAGTAACAGCTTTGCGTTAACACCATTATCCCTGAAGCGCAAATTCACCTGGTTTGATGGAAAAGTTTAGTCTTCATTCTGATGCTAATGGCAACCAATGCTTTTCTCTGGTTAGCAATCACTTAATCCTTTTGATTGTGAGGGGTTGGTCTAGAAGAAATTTAAAGAGACTCCAGTCAGATTTCGCTTTACCTGAAACGGATTTGGCAACACAATAGCGGTATATTAAATTCAAGGGGCGTCCTGGAGTTTTACAATATTCACATCGCAATATTAAAGAACAGCAGATGACTTCAAAAATTTTCAGTGTCCAGTGTATACAGATTAAGATGTTACAGTAACCCAAATATCTCTTTTTTGGTGCAATAATAAGAATGTTCAGTTTGATACAGATTCCATGTAGATTCCAGTGAAATAAATATTGTAGAACTAAATATAATAATAAGCCTAATGTATTAGCCATTATTAACAGCTAATCTTGATTTATCTCCATGCTAAGGAATTTACAGGCATGATCTCATTTGTCACACAGACAGACATATGAAGTCAGCATTTTTATTTTCCTTAGTTTACAACTGAGGAAACTAAGGCTCAGAGAGGTTTAGCGATTTCACCGGGATTACACAGCAAAGAAATGTCAGAGTTTGCAATTTATGTAAAACCCATGTTCCTAGCTACTGCCTTCCTCACTTACTTGCTAATCTGAACTCTGGGGATCCCACAAAAAGTTGTAGTTTGTTAAATCAGTTTGAAGCATTCACATTATGAGTTTCTGGGATTACGTGCTCTTTTGTGTATGACAGATAGATTAAATCATGGAGCTTAGAATCAAATTTACAGCTGACCCTTGAACGATAGAGGTTTGAACTGCGTAGGTCCACTAATACATGGATTTTTTTCAATAAATATAGTAGAGTACTATAAATGTATTTCCCTTCATTATGGCTTTCTTAATGGCATTTTCTCTAGCTTCCTTTATTGTAAGAATGTAGTATATAATATATATAACATACAAAATGTGTGTTAGTTGAATGTATTATCAGTAAGGCTTTGGGTCAGCCATGGGTTGTGAGTAGCTAAGTTTTGGGGGAATCAAAAGTTATTTGTGAACTTTCAAACGTTCAGGGGGCTGGTGCTCCCTATGTTCAGCAATGTGGGTGAACCTGGAGTACATAACTCAGCAATCCCAGCTGTGGAGGGTGAGTAAACAATCTGGTTGCATAGAGATGTTAGAAATTAATGACGGAAGGCACCCACAAATATTAGCCCAATGCCTGCACCAAGGGTTGACAAAAAACTGTGACTTTCATTGTTTTCTTATTATGCTTATATTTTACGGGGAAAGGTAAAGACTGGCTACTAGTTATTTCCACTGCAAACTAAACAAAATATAAAAAGTGCACACATGTGGTTCTTGCTTACTTTCATCCAATTCAAGTCATATTGATGTTATCCATTTGCGTGTAACCACAAACATAACTGGTCTAAATTGAGTTCGCAATGTTCCCCTGACTCCAGACTCCTTTCTCCACTGTCTGATGTCTTGAGTAGTTCTTCCAGTAGGCTGCGATGAGAACCTGGAAATGATATTTCCTTGGGTATTTTTTTGTCTTCTGCATCATTGTTTTTCATTTTGTTGCCAAATCTTCATTTTCTCCAGAATGCCTCATCATCGCGCATATCCAGAATCTATTCACTGACCTCCCTGCCTCTTTATTTTCCACACACAGTTCAAAGTTCCCCATTCTTTCATTTCAGTGTTAATTTTTTAACATCAGCACGTTGTCAGTCTTCTGCTGATGGCCAGCAGTACGCGGAACCCCGCGGGATTCACATCCCCCCTTGTGCACCTCTTCTTCCCTAACTCGCCCCAGCCCTTGCTTGTCCTCCTCCTCTCTCCTCCCTGTCAGTAACCTGCACTCTCGGCCGTCTGCCACCCACTCTCCTAGGCACACCTGGGACCTTGTTAACACCAGGAAATTCTCCTGCGCAACTAGGAGAGATCAATATCTGCAACCAGTAAATCACATCCTCTCTCTCTCTCATCTTTCTATTCCCCAGTGCCTTCCGTGCAGCTTCAAACTTTGTTTTTTAATTCCTGCTGCTGCTTCTTTCCTTAGGAGCCAGACCCTTAATTTGATCCATTTCTTCACAGCATTCTTCAGAACATTTCTTCCACACCCCCCACACCGCCCCTTTCTTTTTCAGCCACTTTTTTGTCAATCCCTTGACAATTACACAACCCCCCATCAGTGCTCCTGGGTTCAGGATGTTAGAGAGGGCTGTGTGATGGAAGGGGCCGGGCGGATCGGGGGAGGGGGACACCAGACACTTGGTTTCCAGCATCAGCTGGCCTCATGATTCTGCCTTAGCTGTGGAATCAAAACCAACATCCTTCGGGTTGTTCTAATTCATGCTCATTTCTCTAGTCTTTTTTTTTTTTTATTTTTTTTAAGATTTTATTTATTTATTTGAGAGAGAGAGAATGAGAGAGAGCACATGAGAGGGGGGAGGGTCAGAGGGAGAAGCAGACTCCCCGCTGAGCAGGGAGCCTGATGCGGGACTCGATCCAGGGACTCCAGGATCATGACCTGAGCCGAAGGCAGTCGCTTAACCAACTGAGCCACCCAGGCGCCCTCTCTAGTCTTTTCTGCAACAGCTTTTCCACACACATCTTGTTTTCTAGCCCCATGAAAAGGCTTTCATTTCCCAGACAAAACATTTTGTCTCTGCATCCTCACCTGCAACTCCCTTCTTCACTTTATTCACCTGCCAGGATTCTTCTCACCCTTCAACACTCAATCCAACATCCTCCTCTGTGCAGTCTTAAGTTCTTTTGGACCCAGGTAGAGAGTCTCTGTCTGAGCGCTGGTAATTTGAAATGCATATTTAACTTTTAGATCATGGCTACCCCGCAGGAGAATATCTAAATTTTGGAGTACTAAGCAATACGGGGATGGTGCATAGAAGGCAGACACTAGAACACTTAGGGCATGGTGTGTATTCAGTAAATGAGTAGATATTTGGCGGACATTGTAATAGAGACGGAATAGCTGTGGTGTTTTGAAATGCAAGTCTTATGGAAATGATACAAACTTGTTAAATGCAAATTTGAATTCAAAATGGCAGACCGACAATACATATTTGTAGACTTACCTTCTCAAATCTTTGTTCATTTTAATAAATACAAAAACAGCCAGCATATAGAAGTTAGGGTGGAAGTAACAAGCCACATCCAAAGTATGTGTGAGAGACGGAGGCAGAGGAAGCGAGTAGTGGCTTCCACATGGGGACCCAGAGAGATTCGGGGCTCATGGACACAGATGGGCATGGAGAGCATGAGAACTGTGTGAGTAGTTGAAGGAGCATAGTTGGACAGTGTGCAGTCAGGCTAGCTCCATGTGTCCCTGCCCAAAGAGGAGAGCAAGTTGGAACTTACAGCCAGACAACACCAGGGTATTGTCTGTGGTAGTAACTGAGTGAACAGTCTGAAGAGAGTCCAGGCCACTAGTGCTGTATATGGTGGGGCCCCAAAGTAAAATTCTCACAGCCTACTGGAAGTAAAAAGTAGAGGAAAGGGCAGCTTGTCAGCCTGCTCTGTATGTGACCTGACTTAAATTCATTGTATTCTTTATAATTATTAGGTCACTTTCGTGATACTGTTAACCTTCTGTATGTTGTGGTAGGTGGGAATTAGAGGTCCCATTCCTTACAGTCTCAGACTGGATTCCACCGTGCACGCAAGCATGTATGACCAAGCAGGGACATGACTGCACATAGCATAAAATGTTTACGCAAGCCAGAGGACAACAGATTCAAAGGACAGAATTAGTTAAGTTTAAGGTCAGATAACTGTACAAAAATCACTGAATTAGGATCTGGATACGAAGCCATTTCAGAATCAAGTCTTGAGGCACCGTCACCAGGTCTAGGCTCCGGAGCTTTCTAGAAGCTTAAAACCTGCTCCCAAAATGGGAGGGTACGTGTGCAATATCTCCAGGTATTCCACAGTTCTGAAAATCAGTATTTTATTTGATCAATTATGTTATTTAACCTCATCTGCCATAAAAGTAGGTGGCATGTTTTTGCCACTTCTGGTTAGAAGAATTCCCACTAGTTAACCATCCCTGGGCTATTATTGTTCCTCATGAGATCAACTCTTAACCCAGCATATCTCAAAATTCATATTTGGTTAAAACTTATGAAATTTATATTTTAGGTTAAAGAATATCAAATAGCATCAGGTCACATGGCTCAAACTTACAGATCACATTCTGTGTCTTGAACACCAGCATGGCAGCCAGGGATTCTGAGAGAAGGTTCTCCAGAAGAGGGAAAGTAGAGGTTGCCAGTTTCTTAGGGCCTGGGAACAGAAACTGGCCCAGCTTTACTTCAAACAGTTTCTGTCTGTGAAGTCCTGTCACAGAACGTCCTCATGTTCAATGCAAGGGGACAATGGTGGTCTCGTCTTGCTGCCATCCTTCATGTTTGGCTCTCGTCTGAGGGCCTGTCTTCCCTTGGGTTTTAGGCTACTTGGTTTCCCTGAATTCTTAGTTCTCAGCTGGATCCAAGAATAAATGTGATTTTTTTAGTTTGTTCAACTTTTTGCCTTATTATTGGGGTATTACTAACATGCTTTCAAATTCTATATCTTGGTTAGATGTTTAACTCTATGGCTTTAGCAATTCTAGATTCTAGATGACAAAGGAATGGTGTCTGCAAAATGCTTTAAAAAAAAAAAAGGATTGAGAATGAAAATTCTAGGAATTCCTTATTTAGCCAAATTATCATTTTAATGTATAAGAACAAGAAATAATAATTTAGCACTAAGTAAATTGACTTTGTATAATTTTTGAGAAAATAATTTGAGAATGTATTTCAGCAGAACAAAGGGGAAAACACAAAGTGTGAATATATAAGGAACCAAGGCATGGTGGCTCTAATCTGGAAGATAAGTGATAGGAAATGTCAGAATAATTTCCAGCAGACCTAGAAATCAGTGAGTTCAGGTTAGAACAATAGGTCATATATTAAGAAGAATGTGTGAAATATAGCAAACAAAATATAACATGACTTCCAGAGTGATCAGGGTATTTGGATTCTTGATCTGAGTTTGTATGTATGTATGTATGTATTTAATTTTTTATCTGAGTTTTTAATGATAAGAATAATTTGGTTAAAGAATGGCATATTACCTGCACTTCTGTTACTATATTGCTTTTTATTCTACCCTGTACTATATGTACATGTTTTATCTTCCCAACCAGACAATAAGCCACCTTTCATCTTCTTATTGATGATAACTTAGTAAAAAGGCTCTTTTGATAGTAAAGAAATATAGTCAATCTTTTGATAAGTGTGTAATTTAATTGACATGGTCTTTATGGACATAAGATACACACATTAAATTGATACAAGTTGTAAACAGAAGATCAAAATGTTTAACTTCCCAACTTGAAAACCATGGGATTTCAATAATACATTTTAATTTTATAATCATTAAAAATGTTGGAAATATTTTTTAGCTGGATGGGAATGAAGACTTTGGTATTAGGATGGTGTGGGTTTGCCAATAGAAGTCTAAAGCCATAGAAATATATCCAGTTTGATCAACATGTGAGATCTGCAACATGACTCATCTGAATATGTAATATATTGTTTAAAGTAATTCTGATCATTAGCTAAAATATAGCCAGCTTTAAAATGATCTCATCGATCTAAACAGGGAATACACTAAGACAAAATTAATGTAATCACAATTTACATTATTGATGAGGGCAGGTGGCTCCAATATGTCCGTGCCATGAGAGACAAAAAATGGCTGAGGACCCATTCCAGTTTAAAGGAGACTCCAAGAGATATTACAACCAAATGCAATATCTGGTATAAAGGCCAGTATTGGATCAATTTGCAAAACTGGACCAGGGGTGGTAGATCAAAGTGTTCTATCAATGTGTGTTTCCTGAAATGGTAACTGTACTGTCATTAAGAAAGAATGTCCTTGTTCTTGGGACACGTACACTCAAGCAGTAAGAGCTGTGGAGGTATTACATCAGCAACTTACTCTCAAATGCTGGGTGTGAGCATGTCCACATGTGTGCACACAAACACAGCACATAAAGATGACATAATAATCAGTGAATCTGGTTGAGGGGTTTATGGCAACTCTTTGTACAATTCTTGAAGTTTTTCTATAAGCTTGAAATTATCTCCAAATAAAAGCTTAAAAATATTATCTCAGGGAAGATTGGCATAATATTATTTTAGGTTAACACTTATTTCCAAACTCCTTTTATTTATTGAAACCTGCCAGCACACTCCGGGTTCACCCTCGGCGCTTAACCCCTCTGCCATAATTATACACTTAGGAGGGGTGGGTGTGGGCTCCCAGTTGAAGTGATATTGAAAATTGCAAAACTCGGGGCGCCTGGGTGGCTCAGATGGTTAAGCGTCTGCCTTCAGCTCAGGTCGCTGGGATCGAGTACTGCATCGGGCTCCCTGCTAGGCGGGCAGCCTGCTTCTCCCTCTGCCGCTGCCTCTCTCTATCTCTCTCTCTGACTCTCATGAATAAATAAATAAAACAAAAAAAAAATTAAAAAAAAAAGAAAATTGCAAAACTCTAGGTACTGCACAGTTACCTTTTAAAATGTTACATTTCATCCAGTCACACCCACGTGTGATGGCATTGCACTATTCGTAGTCTTTTAGAAAACTTAAAACTGCCTATTGAGTTCATACCTAGTTAAACTAAGGAAACCGTGAAGATTTATGTCTTATGAAGTTAATTTTATCACAGAAGCCACGAGATTTGAGAAAATGATAAGATTGACAGAAATTATCATGATAAATTACATATTTGCAGTCATTTTTAGAGACATTTTATTATTGAAAATAATAAAATAGCATTGGCTTGGAGTTTGTGTAAAATTTTCCCAAAATGCAGACTGTCTTCCAAATACCTGAACAGAAGGCATTCAAATTAACAAAATGGTGCTTTCTTGGCTAGCCTAGAAATTTTTCTCTCTGGCTTCCCCCTCCTCCTTCCCATACTCCCGAGGCCCTAATGCCAACAGAAGACTAAAATTCATCTGCACTCCACTTAATATGTGTAACCAGCTGTGATTTTATTTTTTGATGGTGCCACATGAAAAAACTTTTTTTCTTTCCTGAGCTATAGGTGTTAATTGGTATCTTTGTATCTTGCTAATTAAGTTCTAGCAACACCTTTCCCTCTTCCTCGTTTGCATTTAATGAGCTCCCTTGTTGTATTAATTTATTAGATAATTAGATAAAACAAAAAAAAGTCCATTTTTTTTTTTAGGAATGGTTTTGGAAGTACACCTTAAATATTCAAAGACAGATAAAAATGTGTACATTTCAAGAAAAAAAAATCAACTTAGGAAGAGATATACTTAATATTAGTCTGTATACTCATACTGACATTTTTAATATGTGATCATCAGGGCATATATAAAAAAAAGAAAAGATTGATTCCAAAGCCCAGACAACAACAATTATTTTGTTGTAAGCAAAACAGAATCACATATGGTACCACATGATGTGCATACTAGAAACCTTTGCAATATTTAAGCACAACAAACAGATTATCAGTTAAGCAATGTGCCCTCTGGACTCTAATTATCATTTTTATTTGCATGTTCATTTTCTTTCTAAAATTTTTTAAGCCATTGGCCAGGTATTATTAAATTTTTTGCTGTTTATTATGATGCCAGAATTTATTTGACAAATGAGGAATGGAAAAATTATTGGTGTACACACAATTATTGGTGTCATTGTTTAATAATGTCATACTTTTAGTTTGTCAGTAGTTAGAAAATTTTAGAAATCATTTTGAGTGAGAATGTCCAGATGTCAGTGATTCCATTTTCCTCCTACTACTCAAACTGTTTCAGTCTTTCTAACTTGCCCAAAATCTTAGGAAAAGTCAATGAAGCCTCTCATTGCTCATTTTTGTCTTTGGTTGAGCAATGGATTCCACTGGACTGGCATATTCTAGCTGATCTTTTGGAAACCTAGACATTCAGTATTAAAAATTCTCACCTCTTCAATATCTATCGATTTTTAAGGTGAAGCAAACATCTAAAAGTCAGCATTTCAAGCTGTAAGTATTAATACTAAGTAGATGGCATAGATCCAGTGAACAGTGAAATTGTATTTAGTGAATGACAAAAGGTACTTTAAAGCTGAAAGTCATAATAATATGCAGTCCTTCAGGTATTCTATGATAGATATGACAAAAACAACTACCTTTTCTGCCCAATTTTGGTAACATTGAGCTTCCTGGCTGGGATTAGTGCATTTTAATAAGAAGTCTTAAAAACTGCAATAGCTAATTCCCCCAGGATATGATGCTGTCATTGCCTACTCAAGGAATAATACTAATATTTTTGGGCTTGTCCACATTTCATCGATACTTTGCTTGAGGGTAGAAACAGGTTTGTAGAGAGGTTGTGAGCTTGGAAGCAAGATCAGTTTGTCTCTACTTGATCTCACTGTGAAAAGCACTGGAGTAAAGACTCTTTCAGTGTCATTTGTAGTTCAAGAATTAGGAAAGAGAGTTTTTCTCCCCTGTACTCAGGAAGAACCAAAACCAAGCAATTGACATAGTGATCTAAAACTTCCATTGCTTTTGGTTTTGTTCTCGCCCCAATGCTAACTTAAATCCCCCCATGACTGTACAAGTATGAAGGGGACCAGAAGACCCAGGGAGGCAATTGAAGACGCAGATAGCAGAGTTGTGAGAAGATTGTTTGCAGAAAATATTCTTCCCATGTGTGGACTTGGCCTTTGAAGCAAAGAATTACAACAGGAAATTAGGAATAGACTGGCGTAGCCTCATAAACAAGTACAAAATTGTGTCAGCACACCAAAATATTTCACTAGACTGCCCTTCCCCTAGGAGGCTCACAGGTGGTATAATAAATGAAATCAGCAATCCTTCCTACATGCCTAGCATATATGATTATTTTGGCTCAGCCAACCATTAGTTATTTGTAAGCTGGGGCATAAATACAGACACTGGTTGAATATTTATGTACAGCTCCAGAACACACCTTCATTAATTTGTCTGCATATGGGGAATATGGCTACAGGGAGAATGGAAAATATTTACTTTGGGAGCCTTTACTGTAGTACATTAAATATGAATGTGCTCCTGGTGTGGGGGGTCCTGGAACCCTTGGTAGGTGTTGGGTCCCTACTGACTCTTTATCATTTTCTCTCTTCCTACAACTGAATATAAACTGAAAAGCTGCCTTTTGCATTTCACAAATTATGATACTGCCAGCCTCATCCTATAAGAAATTCCCTAAGTTTTTATACAGACATAATATTTTTTATTAGCTAACTTGAAGCAAGTCTCCCCTTAGAGCCCAACTAAACATGACACGAAACGTTCTTCTGACTCTGTAGCAGAATAACAATCTGAGATGGCTTTCTTTTTCACTGAACAATAAAATTAACCAGTTATTGAATTTATATTGTCATTAGAGAGTCTTTGTTACTGTTCTTGTAACAAAAGAAAATACTCAACGAATAAATAAACATAAAAGTGAACACAGAAAATAATTTCTTTTAATGTGCAGGTTTTCTGGATATTAGATTTGGAATGGGCTCATGAAAATTGGTCTCAATGTCAAAGATTCAACGCCGTAAGAAAAGCTATTCCCCAAAGAACTCTAATTTTAAACTTTCTTCTACTTTATTGGATTAATTCTACAGACCTCATTATCCTTTTGTATAAAGAATAATTATAGTGATCTGCCAGAGGATAATACTTGAGTGTATTTCCTAAAATCTGGTAGAGATCTTCTTAAAATTTTATTCCACTCTGAATCTTTCTGGGTATCTGTCAATCCTGAGATGTTTTTCCCAAACTTAGATTAGTTTTCTAAATCACTCAGCTTTCTCTGATCCAAAGTAATGCAGCCACTGATTTGTGTAAAGAATTTTGCCTTGACTCTCTTGAGTCCCTTAAGAAGGGACACTAAAATTTTGTAATATTTAAGGGTGGAGAAATGAAATGGCATCTCAGACTACCTGCCTTGTTCATAGGTAAGCTTGGAATCATAAAATAATGTATCTGACCAAGACCTCAGAAGTGATTAAACCCAGTAGATTTGCCAACAGAAGCGTATTCTAGAATTACCTGCGGAGTTATGTGAAAGGTTTCTGGGCTCCACCTTTAACCTTCTAGGTAGAAAAATGTCAGTAGTTTTGAAAGTAATTCCCTGTAATTCTATTGAATCTGTATCAATCTGGTATGATTCCTTAATTTAAAAAAGAAAGCTGTTTTTTTGTTGTTGTTGTTTTGTTTTTGTTTTGTTTATATCATTTATCCAAAGGTAATGTGTGTTCGTGGCGAAGAAGAAAATGTTTTTTGAACCCCTAATTCAGTGCTATACAAAATGTGTTAAGAAGAACTGGTAGGGAGTATGTTCCGTGTTGTTTTCCTGCATAAGTGTAGTCAAATAGGATATTTTGGATATTTGGTCAAATAGGATGTTTCATCTATAAGATGAAAGTTAGCTTCAACTAATCTCATTAGGCTAAGATGAACAGTTTGAAAACATTTATTTGGAATATATTAGTGAACTCTTAAAACAAAACTTCAAGCCCTGTGTGTGAGAGACAGAGAGACAGACTTTGTTGAAATGCAAAATGGTCTTGGAAAGTTTAATGGAATAAAAACAGAGTGGCAATGTGTCATCTTTCCAGAGGGGGTGGTATTGCCTTGGCTCAGAGCATGAGAGTCAACATTGACCTCTTCTGAAGGAGAAAGACAGTGACAGTCTAGTCCCAAGTTCACTCCAGAGTGGAGGATCAGCAGTGCGTATTGTGATTAGTTTCTTGAAAGAAAGATATATTGGGGATTACAGTAAGAATACATTTGGATTGCATTATTCCAGGTATGAGACTATTCTGAAAACAATAGGAAGGGTACACGGGTTGTGGCAACCATGTGGTACGCTAGAGACCCATATTGGTTAGGGATATGCTTGGCTACATCTACATGTAGCACATGTGTCAATAGACGGTGGCTTGAAGAAGGTGGGTGTTTATTCTTCTCATGGAAAAAAGCATCTGAAGCGAAACACTCCAGGCCTGGTTTCTCAATCCCCTTTCCTATACTTTTTGATGTTCCTCCATTATAGGGCCTTGAAATTAAAACAATTAAATGCAGTATCCCTCCCCCTCAGAACTAAGGGCATCATCACATAATTATAGCTTTAAGATGATAGGATTCAGGGCGCCTGGGTGGCTCAGTTGGTTAAGCGACTGCCTTCGGCTCAGGTCATGATCCTGGAGTCCCGGGATCGAGTCCCGCATCAGGCTCCCTGCTCGGCGGGGAGTCTGTTTCTCCCTCTGACCCTCCCCCCTCTCGTGCTCTCTCTTTCTCATTCTCTCTCTCAAATAAATAAATAAAATCTTTAAAAAATAAAAAAGATGATAGGATTCATAATAATATGTAATAGGGCTTGTAGGAGAAAGAAAAGTATGTGTTGGGTGCCTGGGTGGCTCAGTTGGTTGAGCGACTGTCTTCGGCTCAGGTCATGATCCTGGAGTCCTGGGATTGAGTCCCGCATCGGGCTCCCTGCTCAGTGGGGAGTCTGCTTCTCCCTCTGACCCTCCTCCCCTCGTGCTCTCTCTCATTCTCTCTCTCTCTCAAATAAATAAATAAAATCTTTAAAAAAAAAAAAAGAAAAGTATGTGAAGGAAGGGAGATGACCTTCAAAAATACTGAAATTGTAGTTTAAGGTATTAAGAGACAAAACCAGATGATGGTAGACAGAATGAAGAAGGCCCCTTAAATCAGACAATTAGAAAAAAGCTAAATACTTCTCTTTTTTTAAAAAAAAATGTTTTAGTTAGTTGATTAGGGACATAAAAAGTCAGTTTAAGAAATGTAACTGAGAACTTACAGCTGTACGTCTTTCTTTATCAAATATTGCTATGATCATGCTGCATAATCATTGGTCCAAAAATTTCATGACTTAAAACAACAAATATTTATTCTCAAGCTCTCCATTCTGTGGTTGGCTGAGTTTTGGTTACTGTTGACTTGGCTCAGCTCAGTGGGTGGATATGCTTCAGGCTACAAGTTGGCTGAGTTTGGCGCATCGTGTTTAAGACAAGTCTGAAGTGATGGGAGCAGCCCAACCCATGATACGTTCTCATGCAGTGACAGAAGCTCAGGGCAAATGCTCTGTGAGCCCACTTGACTAAGTCAAAAGAGGAGGGTTGAGGAAGTCTCCTGTCATGAACCCAGGACAAGGCTGTTAATGTATGTATACCACTACAACAGCGGAAGGGAGTATTGAAAACTTCATGGCATTCATACGAAATCATAAATACAAAAGTCTACTTAAAACTTAAGCTGTCTATCTCAAATGTATTTTTTTAAACAATGAGGTTATCACTATAGAATGTATGCAGTGGTTGAAAGAAAAATTGCTTTGGTGATGGGGAAAGTGTCTTCCAGGTAGAAGAGAATATAGTAACAGTCATTCCAAGCTGGACCCATGTCTCCTAGGGGATACTGGCCAGAGAGGATTCTACTAACAGAAATTAAGGACTGGGAATTGAGATGGGGACACTGGCCTAGCTCCTCCTGGGGGAGAATTTTCTAATCTCCGTAGAAATACAATCATCAGTCATCACAAAGGCCACAGACCCTGAATTAACTGTGATTTGATATACAATTCATTCTTAACTATTCTGTGTTTATCTAGCACTTTTAGATCTTAGCACTTATCTGCATGTATCATAGGCCTTTTTAAATGATATTTTTTCTTACTAATTTAGAGAGAGTAGGGTTTGCTGTTGTTTTTATACAGAGTCAATATTTAGTATTTATTTGGTGATGAAGTCATGTTTAGTTTACTCTTAGTACCTTTGAAGGTACTGAGCTAAAAGATTCCCTTTGTGTTTTGTCGCGATGTCTGAATTGACATAATTGTATTTACTGTCATTTTTTTTGTCCTCGGAATGGCTGACAAAGAGTTCCACTCACTGATAGTGCGGGGCTACGAGAAATTTAGAAAGCCATTTACTTTTAGAAGGATGAGACAAAACTTATAAGAAATTTAGATAACTATTCACTTTTATACAAATGGCATGAATCTTAAGCTGTATTTTCTTATATTGTAAATTACAGTATTTAAATTGCATTAAATTGTATAAAATTGTATTTTTCTCAATATTGTTATTTTTTGCAACATTAGGATAACTTCCCCATTTTTTAGACTCTTGAATTCCATTGTAGGTATCTTATTTTCAACTCATGAAATACCTTTTATAAATATTAGATTCTTATATCCTTTGCCTTGTCTGGGAGACTGAGCCTTTACTTATACAATGTGGGTGTTCCAATAGCTGGTTCAAAAGAATGATTCAGTAATAATAATCACATCTGTTAACATGATTAACATATGAGCCTGAATCACTGAAGAGTCAGGTCACTTAATTTGTCCAATCCAGTTTATAAAGTTACTATCAAAATGCGCTAGCTTTAGAAGGGACATCAAAGGGGATCTGCTGTAACCTCACGTTAAAGTCAGGATTGTCATCACCAGCATTATAAAGCCCTGGTGACATTCTCATTAGGTATGTAGATTAGAAAGAAATCTTTGAGTGACATTTGTAAGGAATAATGTTAAAGGTGAAAAAGGATGTGACTTAAGATGGGAAAAGAAAGTAATGTAAATGGAAAGCATAAAAAGTTCATAGGAGGAATTCACCAGAGCAAAAGTCGCAAGTAACGTGAAGAGTAAAGCAAATATAACTGCCTAACATATGTCACAAAACAGAACACATAAAAGCGACAAGTGGGTGATGCTAACAATGGCAGGAGAATTAAGCCCAGACAATTTTATTACTCCCTAAATGTGACCATGATCATTTATTATCTGACGAGTATGATCAGTTAGATAATTCTAGTTTAAAAAATTCAGTGACTTACACAGAAAAGGGCATAGGGCATATAAGAAAAGTATGTGCAACTTCTATTATCAAGGTGACATTATTATGAGCCATTAAATAAAATTGCCAGGAAGGATTTATTCAATTGTTCATGGCAAGTGTAGATGTGTCCTGGCGGTCGACTTCTCAGCTTCTGGTTCCTTTTTGTTTTTGCCATATCTTAAATTGGGGAAAAATGATTTATTATTCACCTTTTTTTCCTGAGATGTCAATATAAAACTGTGATCTTATTAAACAATAAGTGAATTTTGCTTTGATTCATGCAACTACAGTGCTTGGTAAAGAGAAAGTGACCTTAACAATGGGATTAGATTTTTGTTGACCTGGTGGGGTTATCTTACTAAGGTATTTGGCTTTTTCTGTATTCATACTAACCACTGTTATTCTGATTATTTTCATATTGCCTTGTTCCCACCGGTGGAACACTTAAATAATGAGAAACAGGATTCAGGGGAAATGTAATATTCTGTAGTTTTCTTGTGCAGATTTCCTCTTCAGTCAGTGCATGCTCAGCTGGAAGAAATAATTTGTCAAGTATTCTTCCTCACCAAACAGTGGTGATATTCCTTCAAAGAATTTTCACACTAAAAACATCCATTAGTTTTGTGTTGACAGCACAAGTCAATCCCAATGTCTTTGGACCCTGAATTACTCTAAGGAGCACAGTCAGAAGGAACAAGACAAACTTAGTTTTGCAATGTCATCCATCAATCTAATGGCAAAGCAGGTGTATCAGTTTTAATGCATAGTTTCTGTCCAGTTATCTGTTCTCTTCTTTTTGATGTTGGTTTCATAATAAGGCTGGCTCTCCTCATGCATCTGAAATGGTTGCTAGCATTCTCTAAGGGAATGTGCCTGTTTATTAGCATCTACTCTGAGAGAGTGAATATGTTTTTCCCAGTATCTTTGACTCAGAAAATTTCTGATTGGACAGATGCACACCCCTGAGCCAGTCATTGTGGCCACAGGAAAACAGTATGATAATTGGCTCACCTAGAATCCCATGATTAGAGATAGTTTCACCCAAGACACAGAGATTTCAAGTGAGGGAGGATCGGTTCCCTGAGCAAAATTAACCTAATGCTATTACAGAATTGGGGGATGCATGCTAAGAGGCAAACAATAAAAACATCATGATTATGAGCCAGATCAGCTGTCCCCAGATAGTCTACTTTTTTTGTTTCATCATATCAGAAAAATCTGCTATGATTCAGAGCTCACCCAATAAATACAATTCCCTTCCATGAAAGCCATTGGCCACGTAACCGCATAGTAGCTATGGCCAAGTTGTTCTCATTTGAGCCTTTAGCCATATTCATGTCTAAAGCTAATGAGTTAACACTGTATATATATTTCTTTGCCTCTCTACATGCCATCATAGTCAAATATGTCCTGAGATCCAGCCATGTGTGAGAAAATATGGACATGAATGGATTTATAGAATGTGGTTTCCATAGAGCATTAATATCCTCACTAACTCTTGAAGGATGAATGGAAACCATCCATGCAGACAATAGGAGAAAGCTCCAAAGCAAGGTGAGAAGCAATGCCAACAAGAAGAATAAAATAGCATGGCATTTTCAAAGTTCAAGTCACTCTATTGTTTAAGCTGAGAGTGTGGGAGTTTAAGAGGTAATTGTTGGTAGGAATGAGATCTTGAAGAGCTTGTATAACCCAAGTAAAATCTGGAGGTCAATTTTATCATGAGTGGGGCACCACCAGAAGAATTCTCATAGATGATCAGCATTATTGTTTTCACCTATATGAGAATTCATTTCGCAACAGTGTGGAGCATCACTTGGCAGGCAAGAATTCTACCACTGAACCACCCATGCTGAGCATCACTTGGAAGTAGAAAGAACATCAGTGAAGCAGTATGGAGACTATTTGCAAATTCCAAAGGACAAAGTCTAAAGCAAGAAGGCAGTATTAGGTTTGGTGAGGTACAAAAAGATGCAGGTGCTCTTTAGTAGAGTCTATGGAAGAAAATTAAATATAGTGGACAAGGAAGAGAGAAGCAAGAGAGCATGATCTCATCCTCTCACTTACTGTGTTGATTGGTAGTGTAGTGCATTAATAGAAACAGATTATACTTGGAAAAGGCTTGGCAAAGGAATGCGTTTCATTTTAAATACACTGAGTTTGAAGTATGTGAGACATTTATGTTGGGATGTCTAATAGGCAGCTTAATACATTTGTCTAGAGGCGTGTAGAAAAATAAAAATGTAGGAGTTAACTGTCTCTCTGAGGGTCATCGGTATGTGCCAGTCAAAGCAGTGAGATTGAGTGAGGTCATCAACAGAGGGCATTTTGAACAAGTAAGCAAACAGAAGACATTTGGATCACGCTCAATATTTAAGGAATCGATCAAAGACAAGGAGTCAGTCAAGCCAGAGAATAAGAAAGACATCAGGTAAATAGGAGAGAAGGAAGGAGAGGAGTAGACAGTGGAAGCTAAAGGAGGAGCATATTTGAGGAGAAGGAAGTGGTCAGCAGTAGAATAAACAGACACTGAGGAAAAAAGGCAATCATGTATTTGTCAGATCCAGCCATGCCCATCTCCAGTCATTACGTAGAACAGATTCATATTTGAAGTTAAAATTTCTTTTGAAAGTAGATCTCTTAACTGAACATTTTCTTCTTTTTTTTTAAGATGATTTACTGATTCTTAGAATCACACAATGCTGCCACTAAGATTTCTTAAGAGATCTCCAAGCCTTATCCTGTATTTTCACGCATCAAAATTCCGAGGTGCAGAGTATGTCAGGACCTATTCAAGGTTATGCAGTTAGCTGAAAACTGGGTCAGGACTAGAATTCCATTACCTTGATTTCAGTCTATTTCTAGAATCTTTAATAACTTCCCCTCCAAACATAAACCATGATTTTATTTTTTTTAAGCAGATAAACTCTTTTATATCAAGTCCTCCATTTTTTGGATCCTTTCATTGTTATGAGCTATCAGTTCTTCCAGAGAGCCTTCCCTTTTGTTCTGAGCCTATATATCAAGAATACCAATCACTTCTCTCTTGTCAGTATAATTGATCTCATCACCTTTTGTCCTTCACCTCTACCTGACCCCGAAGCCTACACGTCAAGAATGATCCTAGGCTCTCTCTTATTGATCTCCATACCTCCAACACATTGTTGCTACGCACAATGCTGGAATTAATGTAAATTGGTTCTGATTCCAATTCTCACAATTTAAACCCTTCTTGAGTCCACAGTGCTGTATAGAAAATATTTTCCTAAGCTTGCTCAGTATTTGCCATGATTTTTGGATGTGGCCATATGTTCCCTAATTTTTAAATTCTATTCCCAAGCTCACCTTCCTTGAGATTTAAAATAAACTTCACTGGCTATGTCACAGAGATAGTAAACACATACAGGTAGGAACACTTCCAGCTGGGTTCCTGTCACATACAAACTTGTGTAGAATCATACCAATTTATATACTTCCTCCTACCTTCCATTTTATCACCCTTTCCATTGTCAGTGTCAATCCATTTAAACTTTTCCAACTGCTTTAAGAATCTTGCTTCATCAAAAAAAGGAAAGGGGTGGGGGAGGGCACCTGGGTGTTTTAGTTGGTTAAGCCTCTGACTCTTGATTTGGGATCAGGTCATGATCTCTGGGTCTTGAAATCGAGCCCCACATCGGGCTCCACACTTGGCATAGAGCCTGCTTAAAATTCTTTTTCTTCCTCTCCCTTGACCCCCTCCCCCACCTCTCTTAAAACAAACAAACAAAAGAAGTGTTGCAGGGAGTTAGAAATATTTACTGATCCTCAGGCCCCACAAGACCAATTAAATGATCATCTTTTTGGGGTGAAGTCCAAGCATTAGTATTTTTAGAAATCTCTCCATGTCATTCTGATGTATAGTAAAGGTGGAGATCCTATGATCTACATTGACACAGGATAAAGTGAGGAGAAAAACTAGAACCATTCTTAAGGAAAGGATTTCATGAGGTTCAATAAATGACATCAATGAGGAAAGGGGAGACAACTCAAAGAGAAAAGATTGTGCATAAAAATGCACTAAGGTGGAGTTTGGAGGTGAGAATGGGGAAAAAAGACCATGTAATCCTTTCTTCTAGCTCAAAAATGATGGGACTCTACAGGAACTAAAATGCCCTTGAAGAAGAACCACATTTCAGTCAGTGCAGAGTTGTAGGGATCTTTCTATAAAATTTGAAAATGCAAAACAGTTTCTTCAGAGTGGAACAGATTCTCAAAGTCACAAATAAAAATAGTGGTTAGGAGCTAACCTGTAATGGAAAGATGATCACAAAAGGGAAACATAGGCAAATAGAGTGCTCAAAGTAGCAGAGCACCGATGGGCAATGTGTAGGGACTGCACGGATTTGACCTTCACATTTCTGTTCAGTGGGGCCCACTGTTGCTTAGATTCGAACCCAGAGAGCACTCTGTCATAGACGTTTAAAGACACTTAAATTTCCTCTTCCATCTGGAAAAGGATGGGAAGGTGGGGATTGTATGGGGAACGTAAGTGAAGGTGGTACAGAGAGAGTGATGGAGGCTGTGGATAACTGGCTGTGGAAATCCCTGTACTTGTTCATCAGGAAGGAACCTCCATAAAAATGATTTTGACAAACACCTGCTACAGAAAAATTGAATTTAGGCAAGTATGTAAGTATGAACTAAGAATTTTCAACATAACATCACTGATACTTTCAAGCTGCGTGTGTGTGTGTGCGCCTGCTCACGCCAATTTATGACAAGAATGGGAGATTCAAAAGTAAAATATCAGCAGAATGTGGAAACTGAATTTAGAATGCACCTGAATGGGGCTTTTCTTTCCCATACCTGCCAAAGTGTTTCTCCACAGTACTTGCTAAGATATCCCTGAAGGTCATAGCGATAACTCTACCATGTAGCATTCACATATAGTTTGGGCCAACATAAAAATAGCAGCTCGGATTTATAGAGTCTTTACAGCAGGTACTCTGCTAAGGGCTCCATGAGGAATTGTTCAATTAGTATTATAATAATATGCTTAAAGCTTTCTTTTCATAGTAAGATAATTTACTCTTATTTAATGTCTTTATTCTTTTTGTTAATCCTGAATTAAAAAATCATTTGAGATGTCATTAATGATACTTATTTTTTTCTGAGTATCATTCCTATCTGAGCCTCTCAGTCAAAAGGCTTATGCTCAAAATTGGCTAAAACCTGTTAGTAACATGGTTTTCTGACTGTTGTTTTAACAGCATTTATTTTAGGACAAGATGTGCTATGTTTTACAGTTGTGTTTTGGAAAAGTGACTGAGGGTGACAGGAATTAATTGACAACAATCCTCCAAATGGAATTTATATGTTGGAGATTAAGAAATCAAAATTCCTGAAACACGAAAGTATGTAATTGCACAGTATCACTTTATAATGAAATTTTCCTGGAGGCTTCATGATAAAGTTAGGTTTTTGAGCTGTATCTTAATAGATCAGTAATTTTCCATGGGAGTGAAAAGAGGAAAGAAATCTTAGGTGAAGTCTAAGAATTAACACACATTTAGGATAGCCCCAAAGCCTAGATTTGTTGGTATGGAGCTTTCACAGAGGCAGGGTGAAAGTTAAGGTCAGAAAGAATGAATTGCGGTGTCTCTAAAATAAGATCACGGACTTTGAGTTTCGTGGGCACTGGGCAACCCCTGAAAAGCATCTAGCTCTTGTGTTCTAGTGCAGTGTTGGCATTAGGGACGGGAGGAAGGCCAAGAAGCCTGAATGAACAGTTCTTAGCAATTCCATGAGCAAGGAAGAGAAAGCCCAAGATTTTCATTCTGATTAGGTGATAGAGACCTGATGCCAAATAAGTGGATAAGGAGGGGAATGGGGACACTTAATATAACTGAATTCTTCTATGAAGTGGGAAAAATGGTTTCAGTCATCTATCAGGTACTCAACATATTAAGAGACTTCTCAGTTTTCTGGAGTCTCATGTTCCTGCACTTATTGATTTTGCCATTTGGGAAGATGACACAAATCAATATAGAACTTCACTGGATTATATTTGTGATAGGTCTTATTTTTCAAATGGCTGATGAAAAACTTAGATTGTTTTCAGATCGAAAGGACTTGACATCTAGCTTTTAACATTTAAGGGTGTGCACTAGTATAGCTTCTCAGCTCATTTGAATATTTTGTGACATTTTCTCATGCTCTATATCACATCTATATTCCTGCTGTTTCATATAACTCAACCTTAGTTTTGAATATCATGATTTAAATACTCATAAAATATCACTAAAGAAACCTTGAAGCTCTAAGTAATACAAGGAATGATCAGTGTCTTCCAACTCAAGATAATATATATGAATAGTTTTCTACCCACTTAATTCCGCTCAGAATCTTAAA
Source organism: Phoca vitulina (assembly GCF_004348235.1). Classification (NCBI taxonomy): domain Eukaryota; kingdom Metazoa; phylum Chordata; class Mammalia; order Carnivora; family Phocidae; genus Phoca; species Phoca vitulina. The sequence goes on from NW_022589708.1 coordinate 6,623,677, forward strand.
GCTCAGCCCATGTTTCAAAAATGAAGTAAAATACAGCTGTTCCTTGTAAAATACAGCTTCCTTGTATTGGAAATGCTGATAAATTGTAAACTGTACCTATGAAATATATTTCATTACAATTTTAAGTGGTTTGAGAATCTTACTCTTACCCTGGGTCACTTGCTTAGGTAGTTTTGGATGCTTTAATGAATTGCCTTTACCTTCACTTCTGCTTTCCAAATGAGTCCCTATAACAGTTAATTTTTATTTTCCGTTTTCATTATTGGGCTAAAGTTTTCAGGAGACTGGTTAATTTTTATAGTTTTTACTCTGATTTGTGATATTTATCAACATAAATTAGTTTTCAACAACTTTGTATCTTGAGGTTATTTAGTGCATGTTCTAACATAAGAGTCTGAAATGTAATACATTTTCATCAGCCTGAATCTGAAGGAATGAACTGCAATCACATACACACATACATGAAGGAAAAAAGGACCCAGAATGAACAGTTAAGGCCATCTTATTTTACTAAGCCTCTAACAGGGTACAAATGTTCACTTTCTTCCTTGGAAGTTAGTATTAATTAAGGAGACAATATCTCCTTCAACAAAATAAATGTCGTATTTTCAGTGAACTAACATAATAAAATTTATTTCTTGCTCATGTCAAATGGTCAGGTGTCCTTTGGGAGATCCAAACTCTGTGAGACCTCTGTTCTTTTATATCAGCTCTGTAAGACTTCCATTGCGTTACTTGGTATATGTATCTGTGTGTCTCTTTAATGTTAAAATTAAAATAAAGGAAATGTTTAAGTGCTATAGAGGTATACTGGAATAATCTTCAAATAAAATGTATCAGTTTACACAGATTATCCTCATATCTCAGTGGTTTATAAAAATAGATTCTTATTTCCCATTTATGGGATATGTTCACAACTCATCCGCTAAGTCTTTGGTCCTAGTGTCTTCTTTCCTCTTGGATTCAGATTGAAGCAGTAGCCCCATCCTTGGGTCACTGAAATCCTGGAAAAAAATATAGGAGAAACAGAAGAAACACGTGATGACTCTCGAGGGACTATCCATCCTTTCTGCTCACATTGCCTTGGCCAAAGCCAGTCACATGGTCAAGCCTGATGTCATCAGGGTAAGAAGGTTTGATCTTCCAGCAGGACAAGGCGGTGAATACAATGGATCCATCCTATAACCTACTGCAATGGATTAAGCTAAATATGATATTTATTAAATCTGTGTTACTAAACTACACATAACTACACAATGGTTTCTTTTTGTATTATTTATAATGTTAATACATAAAAACATTAAGAAGAGTTTGTTATATTCCTGTAATAAAATTTTACTTTGTCTTTCATCTATTATGGAAATCCCAATAATCTTCTGACAATCTTCTTTCCTTTTTATAATTGTTGATTAATGACAGTGGAATCTGTTTCAGATCTACAACTTTTGTCTAAAAACAAAGAAATCGGAGACAAATCCAGACATATTGTAGTTAGTGTTTTGGGAACATAAAAAAAAAAAAACAACTTTAAAATTAAAGGGAAAGTGACATGTGTGTTTGTTTCCTGATTAAAGAATCATATTTGTCAGTCCTCCCCAGGCTGCATCCTCAGTGATGGCCATCTGAGAGCCTGCTGTCATGCTAACCATGCTAATCACTTGTAAGATGTTATCTCAACCCTTCCATCCCAAAGAAAACAAGAAGTTCTCAACTTCCTATCTGCCCCTCACAAGTCATCCTTTCTCTATACTTTTAATATTGAGTTCTATAGTAACCCATCTACCCCTGTCCTCCAGGGGTGGTTGTATTACTGGTATAAAGATCTTTCTCATTTATCTGCATCTTTTCCCTTTTCCTATGATTATGGCAATGCCACTCTTACCCTGAAGGAAGGAACAAAACCCTTCCCTTGAAGCTCTATATCAGTAAATATTTTTGGCTCTGTGGACCGACCGTGTTGGTTTCTATCACCTTACTCAGCTGTGTTGTTGTAGAGAAAACAGCCGTGATGATACATAAATGAATGGGCATGGCTATTTCCAATAAATCTCCATAGAAACAGGTGACCCAGTGGGTCTATAGTTTGGTGACTCCTCTACATTTTTCATTTTTCTAGTAAATTTCCCCCTTTTTTTCCTGTCAGCCTTCTCAGAAAAGATTATAATTCTCATGGTTTCCAGATTCTGTCCCCAGTTTCATGCTTCAGAACTCTGCAATCAGATTCCCATACCCTATTTCCTGAAAATTTCCTGGCAAGAGTGACTTTCTAATTGAGTCATCGTGGGGGTCCTCTTCATTTTGGGTCTTGCCATTTTTGACTTCTCTCTGGAATCTGGGAAACTGTGTACCCTTGTTTTTCTTCCACTTACCAGTGTTTCTTCTCGGGATCTTTGTCGTAAAGAATGGCTTTAACTCTAGGTGGCTAAAAAAACGCAACACAGTGAAACAAAACAACAGTGACTAAAACAAACCAACAAGATTGTTTTCTCACCCATTTCGATCTGGAGTTAAGGAGCTCAGAGCTGGCGCAGCTGTTTGACATTGTCAGAGGTTTAGGTACTTTCCATCTCTTGCTTCATCTTCCTTATCATTTTGGCTTTTGTTTTCATGTTTGCTACCTTGTGGCAATTTTGCAGGACATACCATGGATAGTCCTCATGTCTCTATGTAAGATGGAGAGGAAGAGATAAAAGCTAGTAAAAGTTCCCTGTGTTCTCTTTTATCGGGAAAGAGAAAGTGTTCCTAAGAACCCCCACAGTACATTCTTCTTAGATGTCATTCATTTGCCTGAATTACAACCAGCCTGATATGATGGGCTGGAACCTGGACACTCCTAGGTGAAAGAGAAGCTGGGGAGGTTAATATTTTTAGCCAGGCCTATCACTCCTCTTTCAAAATTTGTTTTTCATGAGGAAGAAAGAGTTGAATGAATTTTGGTTAAATAGTTAACATTGTGTACTACAGTGACCTTTGCAGGATCTTTTTCCTCCTATAACTCCCTATGTCATAGTTAGGGTTCCAGAAATTTGCACTCTGACCCCTCATGCTGTTAATCTGCATGCTATCCCTGGGCAGTCTCACGTACTGTTGTGATTTTAGACATGCTATTGATGCTCAGATATTTCTGGCTAAAATTTTAGTATCTTATGTCCATCTTCTGTGGGGTTTCCCCTTCTGCTTTTCCCACATGGTTTTAAAACAGAAGATATTCTAAATTTAATGCCTTCCCTTTAAGCTGCTATTCCTCATGTTAGGCCTGACTTGGTTGTAACACTATCAATAAAACCAATCAGCCAAGAAACTTAGCTTTCACCTCCTTCAAGCTCTACACTGCCAAGTCCCATTTAGAAAGTCTCCTAACCTTCCTTGAGGCTATTAACTCCATTTTGTACCACTGTCATTCTTGTGAACACTTTCTTGGTTAAGACTTATTTCATTTCTTGATCTGTCAGTTGAGGAATAAGTTCTTACCTGTTTTTTTTTTTTTTTTTTTTCCTTCTTCTTATTTTTACTGCCATCAGAATAATCCTTCTAAAGTACAAATCCTCTCCTCACTTAAAATCCTGCAGTGGCTTTTCATAGTTCACTGTGGGCCACCCAGACCATCCCTCAATTATCTCTGCCACTGTATTGCTGATGACTTCCAAGTCCTTCTCTCGCACCAGACCCTTTCTGAAAACTCGATTAGGTCTAATTGGACATATTTACAGGATGTCTTCCAGACCTTCCAAAGTTTAAAACTTAACCCATTCCCTTCAGATACTAAGTCCCCCCTTTGCCGACTGCCCTGCTCTCCTAGGGGCTTCACCAACCACTCCGTTTCTCGGTTCCATGGCACTCACCTTCCATTTCCCCCTACGTCACCAGGAACTGCCCTCATGGTCATTTCGTCGCACAGTGTGGCTGACCCATGCTCTCCGTACCCCGAGGTGTGCTCACTCCACTCTCTTCTGCCTACCACAGCCTGATTCAGGCCACTGTAATCACTTGCCAGGAATACAGCCATAGCGCTTCAGTCTTTCCCATCTTTTATTTTGTTACCCATTCTAGAAATTTTCTTTTTCTACAGTGGAACTAAGATCATATCTTTCAGTTTAAATAATTCAGTGTTTGGCCACCGTCCTCCAAAAGAGGTGTAAACTACTCACCCTAGTTGATAGAATTCTTCCGGACCCGACCCCACATCCACCTTCACAGATGTTCTGAATACTCCCCGTCTGTAATCCCCCCCCCCCCCATCAGCAGGGTCCCCGCAGCAGATTCACCGCCATCACTTCCCCTGTCACTCCACGGCCACAGTTTTAACTCCACACTGTAACTGCCGGAGTACATGTCTGAATCACCCACCTCTCCATGCGATCGTGGGCCCGTGATCTCTATCATGACTGCCAGTGTGTCTCCTGCACTCTGGCCGGGGACGGCCCATCGTGATGTCACCAGTCTTAGCCCTCCTCCAAAGGTTCTCTGGCGTTTTCCCTTTGGGGAAGGATACTCACTTTGTGCTTTCAGGGCTTTGCATATTGTGTTCTCTTTGCCTGTAAGCCTCTGCTTTTCTGGCCTGCTTGGAAAATTGTCACCTCACAAAACAGAAGAAGACATCTGCCATGTCGACAATAAGAGCTGTAACGACCATTGCATGGTTTTTCTATTGTACTTTTCCCTTTTTGTTTGAGAACCATGTGTTTCAAACAGAGGCTACTCTTTCAATCTGGATTCTAGAGTGGGAAGGCATGAGGAGCAAACCCATAGCCAACCTACAGCAGAAAGGAAAAATGAACGAGGAATGAATGATTGTTGTAAGCTCTGAGATTTGGGGGTTATTGAATCGTGTACCACAACCTAAGGAAAACTGACAAAACCAGACAATATTATTATTTAAATTCAGCCTCCATCTAGTGTATTAGCCTTCTATTGATGCATGCTAGCAGGAAATGTGAGCATATTTCCAAGGTGGGGGGGGGAATCCTTACCCCCCCTTAGATGTAAAGTAAATTATGAGTCTTGATTTCCTATGTATGGTTGCTATTAGCTTCAACTGTGCAGAAGTCTCTTCACTTAAAGGAAAAATAAAAACTGAAAGCCACCCAGAGTACTCTGCACTCTGTTCGTCATGTGACTGTTACTGACAAACTGCTTATAACAAGCTTTACAAAAATAGTTTTCCTCTCTCCATTTCCAGTTCCTCGGCTCCCATGGACTCCTCCACCTTCTTGGCTGTGTTTCCATCCCGCGTGCACTTCCACAGTGTTTCATGTACTGAGCAATATACATGCCTCTCGAGGCAGAGCTTTTTCATTTCTCAGTTTGCTAGAGGACCCCTTATCATTTAACTTCTGAATCATTCCAGCCTTCCTAAAATATTAACATCTTTGGCTTCAGTGGCCGCAATTTCATATTTTTCCTGCTTCCGTTCCAGATTAGTATCTATCCTTAAATGTGTTCCTTCACAAATGAATAATTAAGCGAGTATTTAACATTTTTAGCTGGAGGTCTCAAGATACATCTCAAACTTGCTATCTTTAAAACAAGTCTCATGATTTTTCACCCATGAACGGAAATCTATTACTATTAATTAGGTTTTTCGCTTCAGCACTTCATGTAATCATGCAGTAGGTGCTCTGTCATGTCTGGCTTCTCTCACTCAGCACAATGGTTTTGAGGTTCATCCATGTTGTGTCAGTTGTTTGCTCTTTTTTATGGTTGAGTAGTAATTAATCATATATCCATTTGGGATTATGCTTAATGAAGTTCTACGAAAATTAATGTACAATTCTTTTTGTGTACACATTTTCATTTCTCTCAGAGAAATACTTAGCAGTGGAATTTCTAGGTCATGTAGTGTAATAGAAAATGCCAAACTTTGGCTAGGTGGTTGTTGTCAGAGTCTGGGATTTTACTGTACTTACAAGCTAATATATTAGCCTACTCATATTTTATGGAAGCAGGCAAAAGACAGGAGACACTTGGGTCAGAGAAAAAGGACTTTATTATTCATAGTACAGCTAGCAGCATGAACACCATGTTTGTGTTGGTTTCTTTTACCCCAAGTCCCACAAGGATGACCACAGAGGGACCAGATGGGTACCTGGACATACAGTGATTTGGGGAACCTCCCTTTTAGGGGAAGCAATATAAAAGCTTGCATTTTGTTCTGACTAAAAACATTTTTTCATCCCACAAAGTTCCTCTTTGTGAATATAACCCTGAGAAATGACTCAGGTAAAGAAAGAGGTGAGGCCTTATATTCTTGCATACCCAGAAAATGTGTAGCAATGGGAGAGACCCATAGAGGACTATCTCCCAACAGCTGTATAATTTTACACCCCCATGAGCAATGTAAGAAAACTAATTTGAGTCATTCTGGTAGGTGAGGATTAATCTGAATTTCCTTGATGACTAATGATGTTGAACATTTTTTGTGCATAGCTTCTTTTGTAGTGTATCTGTTCAAGTGATTCCTTCCTATTTTTTAAATTGGGGTTTTGTCTTCATATTATTGAATTTTAAGTGTTCTTTACATTTTGTGGGTATGAGTCCTATATCAGATATATACATTGCCAATATTTTTCTCCTAGTCAGTGGCTTGTCTTTTCATGTCCATAGTGTTCTCTTTTGAAGAGCAGGGTTTTCACCTTGACAAAGTGTAATTTTTCTTTTTTTTTTTTTAAGCTTAGTGCTTTTATGTGCTAGGAAATGTTTTCCTAGATGAAGGATCTGCAAATTTTCTTCTACTTTTTCTTTCTTTTTTTCCTACTTTATGATACAGTTTTTACATTGATATCTGTGTGTAATTTTGAATAATTTTTGTATGGTATGAGGTAGGATGGAGTTCATACTTTCCATACAGATATCCAGTTTTTCTATCATTCATTAAAAAGATAATTTTTCCCCTGCTCTTTTCCTATTGAGTTATAGGGAAGTTTTGTGTGTTCTTTACTTGATTGATTTCTGTTATTGTCAAAAATCAAATTTGTCTGTTTCTATCTTTGGTCTCTCTATACTGTTTCATTGGTGGATATGTCTATCTTTATACTACTGTCACACTGTCTTAATCACTGTAGTTTTAAAGTAAGTATTTTAGGGGCACCTGGGTGGCTCAGTCATTAAGCATCTACCTTTGGTTCAGGTCATGATCCCAGGGTCCTGGGATTGAGCCCCGCATTGGGCTCCCTGCTCAGTGGAAAGCCTGCTCCTCCCTTTCCCACTCCCCTTGCTTGTGTTCCCTCTCTCGCTGTGTCACTCTCTGTCAAATGAATAAATAAAATCTTAAAAAAAAAAAAGTATTTTAGCCAGGTGATATGTGATGGGTTACAATTCATTGCATTTAGTAGTATTATTATTATCATCACTATTATAATCACAATAATAGTTATTAGTGGTTATTTATAGCAGGAAGGCTAGTCCTAGAGCAGTTACTTTGCCATAATGAAGACTGCAATTTTCTATTTACTGACAGTTTGATAAGATTTTTCCTCCCCTGGGAAATTGAAAATTATCTCAAATTGTTTGCTATTCCTTCCACTGAAATGTGGAGGCTAATTCTTGGGGCCCCTGGGTGGCTCAGTCAGTTAAGCATCCAACTCTTGATTTTGGCTCAGGTCATCATCTCAGGGTCGTGAGATCGAGCCCCACATTCGGCTCCATGCTCACTGGGGAGTCTGCTTGAGATTCTCTCTCTCCCTCTCCCTCTGCCCCTCCCCCCTCAAATAAATAAATAAATCTTAAAAAAAAATAAAAAAGAAATGTGGAAGCTAATTCTCTCATCCTGATAGTGAGCTCATTTTAGTGACTTCTTGTCCAGCAGACTGTAGGATAAAATGATGTTCTGGGACTTCTGAGACCAGATCCTAAGAAAGTTTGTGGCTTTTTTTTAGCTCTCTTGAACATTCTTTCCATAAGACCTGAGATGCCACTTAAGAATACCATTCTGGGGAGGACATGTGGAGGTCTTCTCATCTACAGCTCCAGTCAAGCCCAGAATCCCAGCTGTCCTGCTTCAATGCTAGTGATGTGAGAGTAGCCATGTTGACTTTTCAGACCGGTCTGTCTGCCTCTGAGGTTCAGACTGAGTCCCAGCAATGCCATGTGGTGCCGAAGATTCCATAGATAAATGCATCTTCGCTAACAACTGGACCAGAAGACTTATTGGGACAGGCTGTATAGTAGAAGTAGTTCTCTTGTGTCAGATTCTAGTGGACGTTTTCAGTGTCTCTTGTTAGAAGCTTAATATGGCACTCCACTGTTCCCAGCAAGGTTCCCCAACATCCTCTAAATAACATCGATTTTAACACAATGCAGAACAGGGTCCAAATCCAGGAATTTCCACTTAAAATCAATAAGATGCTGGATTTTACTGTCAAGTTTTTTGAAACTCTGTACAGATGATCTTGTCATCTCTGAACATAAGGAAAAACCTACCAAGGGTCATTTCATCTTTGCTACATAAAGGTTACATTCACGCTAATTAGCTTCCCCATGTCACATGTCATATGTCATCTGTGAAATAATGAAAGTATCACCTGCCCCATTGAGGATTATGAGGCTTCAGTGAGACCATCCATATGAAGCACTCATGTTAGGCAGCGAGGATTCACTTAATAAACATTATGTATTATTAAACGGAGGATTAAATAAGAAAATGTAAAGACATGCATCATATAAAAGCGTCCAGTAAATGCCATTATTCCTTCTTTCTTTCCCTTCTAGAACACTTGGAATATGAAGAAAACACATCTCCGTGCAGCCTCAAGGAGTGCACTGTTCACTAGTTACTTACACAAATTAAAGACTAATCATGACTAGGTTGTAGTTGTTTTCCAAATGTAAAAATTATTGAGATAGTAATAAGTTATTTACTAAACAATTTCGCTTGTAGAGATTTTAAATTCTGTCATAAAAAGACCTATAAGCCTCTCAACTACGAAGAATTTATCACACCTTGTTTTTTCCATATTAGAAAAAAGGCTGTAATTTGACTACAGAATAAACCATCAACTGTGTAGTACAAAAATGCTACTATATTTTAAGGAGCTACTCAGTCCATTATGCCACAGAGAGATACACTAAAGACACAATTTTGTGACAGATTCTAAGGGGCAAAAATGAGGTGGAGGGCTGTAATAAAGCCAAACACCAAGCATGAGTTTTCTTACAAAGCAGCTTGTCTAAGCGGTCTCACTTGGAAACGCACATTCATTTGCCTTTATTTGCAAATCATGATTTTTTTCTCCCTAAGAATATGTGGAGTGTGGAAATGCTTTCCTCTGCAGGAAGGTTTTTGATTCATTTTGCTGATTTTTAGGAAATGTAGCTTAGCATCTACCTTGCATAGAACCTCCAAGCTACAGCATGCACACATTCCACAAAGTTTGCCATGCACAGCAATTCTATTTCTGCTATGTACAATTGACATTTACCGCATTCTGCCAATTACACCCCTATCATCAATGTATAGCACTTAGAGCAGGCTGGCAATTCACAGAAGTGCAAGGGACATCACATCGTCTGCTTGTCAGTCAGTCTGCTTTCTGATAGGCTTTACGAAAGCATCATTCTTCCACACTGACCTGTAACGCCAATGGACAGGGCAAAGGAGGCTTGTCCCATGACTTTACTTACCATTTCCTCTTCTCCAGCCCCCCTGCAATTCTTGCTGATGACCACCTAGTGCCAACTACTCCATCGCTCCCCAAGGAGCTCAAAGGGAAGTCAACCAGTACGTTAACCCACCTTATCCTTATTTCAGCGAATGGTAAAACTACTCTGACTTTGTCTGAGAACCGAAGCCCCAAACACTTCAGAAACAAATCCCTTTGGAAACCATCCTAGAGTGGGGCAGTTCCATCTCATGCCCCTTGTTGATGGTTGGTGCTCTCCTAGTGCCGGCTTCTCTGTCTTCATCCCAATTAATGAGGCACTGAGATGGTTGGCTCTAACTTATATCTAAGTCACCTGACTGGAAGCCTTCCTTTGGGGTTTTCTTGCCAAAACACTCAGTAGAGACACAGCAAGTTTCTGTGCAGTATCTCTTTCACATGTTTCCTTTTGAGATGGAATCACTGGAAGGACCAGACATTCACTGAGTCTTTTAGAATGTGGCAATATCGAGCTAGATAAGATACAGTGCATGGGCTTGATGAAGGATAGCCTAGGAAGGGAAAAGAAGAATAAGAACAGAATGGTTTTAGTTGCTATGGGAGTGATATGGAAAATATAGGGATGAGAAAAAGGAAGGAGTAAGGCATTATCAGGAGTGGGTGTAAACGTGGCTTCACAGAAAAGGAGTCTGAGTCTATGAAATAAGAAAATTCCTGGCAGACAACCAAGACAAAGGCATTCTGAGCAATGGAAGAAACAGAAACTGTTAAGTAAGTCAAGGAATTATGGAAAGACTATCAATTTCTGGAAACCAGCAAGTAGGAAACAATGGGAAAGACATGGAATTTAGCCCACTAGGGCTGCCCTAACAAAAGGCCATAGACTGGGAGCTTAAATACGGAAATTTATTCTCTCAGGGTCCTGTAGGCTGCAAGGCCACATCAAGGCTCAGCAGGATTTGATTTCTAGTGAGGATTCTCTTTCTGGCTTGCAGATGGCCACCTTTTCTCTGTGTCCTCACATGGCTTTCCTCAGTGTGTGTACATACAGAGAGGGAGGGAGAGGTAGTTCTCTGCTGTCTCCTCTTGGAAGGACACTCACACTATTGGATGAGGGCCCATCCTTATGACCTCATTTAACTTTTCTGACTCCCTTAGAGGGGAGTAGGGCTTCCGCATAGGAATTTTGGAGTGACACAGTCTGCAACAGTGACCATTTAATTTATTGTCCAAACTGGGATACTTTGGAATATTAAAAGGATGCTATTCACTCTTATCCTAGAATAATATGTAAAAACCAGAATTGTCCAAGGGAAACTGAGATATTTAGTCTTCTTAGATAATGGGTGAGCAGTAAACCTGGAAGGTTAATAAGGTAGGAAGTGAATCAAAATGGCTCTTCTTATATGCCATGCTAAGTGGTTTGAACCTTACCCATCAGGCATAATTTTATTTCCTATGACCTTCACTTTCTGGTGTCACACTCACAGTTATGGAATGTGCATGGCAAATGGGATTTTGCAGGTGTAATTAATCAACTGACCTTAAAATAAGGTCAGTTGCTAATCAACTGACCTTAAAATAGATGATCCTAGATAGTACAGGCAGGCCTTAAAAGCAGGTGAAGAATGGAGAAAGATAAAGGACATGATCCTTTAAAAGCAGGAGCCTTTAAAAGCAGGAGAGGAATGGAGAAAGATAAAGGACAGGAGGAACACAGAGATATCTCAGCATGCCATGATGATTGGGAAATGCAGGGGGCCAAAGGACAAGGAATGCCTGTGACCTCTAAAAGCTGATAATGACCCCTGGTCAGCTGCCAGGAAGGGTACAAGAACTTCAGTGCTACAATCATAGTTATACATTCTGCCAACAACCTGAGTGATCTTGAAAGCAGATATTTCCCAGAGTTTCCCACTGAGAGTCCAGCAAGTGGTTTTAGCCTTGTGAGACCATAAGCAGAGGACTCAGTCAATCTGCTCCCCCCCCCCCC